>NW_025153893.1:0-1419 GCF_004010195.1 Chiloscyllium plagiosum | reverse complement strand
CACTTCGAGGTCTCTGACCCAATTCTGGTTCGTCACACAATACCAGATCCAGAATTGTCTTCTCCCTGGTCGGCTGCAGCACCAGCTGCTCTAAGAATCCATCTCTGAGGCACTCCACAAAGTCTCTTTCTTGAGGCCCAATACCATCCTGATTCTCCCAGTCTACCTGCATGTTAAAATCCCCCATAATAATTGTAGTGACATCTTTGCGACAGACCAATTTCAGCTCCTGATTTAATTTACATCCGACATCCAGACGACTGTTTCGGGGCCTGTAGATGACTCCCAGGAGGGTCTTTTTACCCTTAGTATTTCGAAGCTCTATTCACACTGACTCTGCATCCCCTGACTCGAGGTCCCCCCGCGCAAGGGACTGAATATCGTCCCTTACCAACAAGGCCACCCCACCCCCTCTGCCCGTCAGTCTGTCCTTACGATAGCACGTGTCGCCTTGAATATTCATTTCCCAGACCCTGTCCACTTGAAGCCACTTCTCAGTTATCCCCACAATATCGTATCTGCCAATTTCCAAAAGAGCCTCAATCTCATTCATTTTATGTCTAATGCTTCGTGCATTCATGTATAGTATTTTTAACTTGTTACTGCTCTCACCCTACCCATCAACCCAAATGGCTTCTCAGTCGAGATTGTAGTGCTGGAAAAGTACAGCAGGTCAGGCAGCGTCCGAGGAGCAGGAGAATCGACGTTTCGGGCATGAGGCCTTCATTAGGATACCTGATGTAAGGGTTATACCTGGAACGTTGATTTTCCTGCTCCTCGGATGCTGCCTGACCTGCTGAGCGTTTCCAGCACTACACTCCCAACTCTGATCTCCAGCACCTGCAGTCCTCACTTTCTCCTGATGGGTTTTTTAGTCAGGTTCGGCACAGGAAAGGGCCATCACCTTATTGTTGAACGGGTAGGGCAGGCCAGGTAGGAAGGTCAGACGTCCTCCTCTGAAGGACAATACTGAACCATGTAACATGTTTCAAACCTTTGGTAGGTCTGTGATTATCGTTCATTATTCCAGCATTTTCATTTCATGCTCTTTTATTAATTGAAGCTACCATAGTAGGGACTGATTCTGGAACTTGACTCCAAATCTTTTGATTGCTTATTAGCTACTCATAATGCCTCCTCAACCACTTTATCAAACTGTCATGTTAGCTTCAATGGGTTTTTTATTGACTCCTGGAACATAGTGGTTGCTTTTAGTTGTCCGTAGTTGTCCTTCAGCAGATGGCAGTAAGCTGTCTTTCTGAAATAACATGTTCCAAAATGGCCTGAGGAAGGGAATTCCAGATTTTGACCCAATTACAGTAAAGGATCGGTGACATATTTCCATGTCAGGATGCCGAGTGTTTTAGAGAGGAGCTTACAGTGGTTCTGTTCCCTTGTATCTGCTGCTCCTGTCCTTCG
>NW_025153892.1:0-1418 GCF_004010195.1 Chiloscyllium plagiosum | reverse complement strand
TCCAACAATGACCCTGACTGCAATTATCCCAAATTCTGTTACTGTTCGGGGTATCTTTTTGCTTTTGCAGCATCTCTCCCATTTCAGCAACTTTCCCGGTGATGCAGTATTCCATGCCAGTCCCTTTGAAATTGTAGCAACCCTCCCCCCCCCCCCACCCCCAACATTGAGCAAACCATCCTCAGGCATTTCGCACTGTTCAGCTATAGACACCATGCAATGTGTCTTGCCTCACAAGGTACTCCACTGGCTCTGCTGATAGACAGGGTTACTCTTCCATCATCTCTGTTGTTTACCGTTTTTTCTGAACCATGAGTTGATTTGATATAATTTATTATTATATTGTCACGTTTACCTCTGTACTGTGGGGGGAAAAAAAAACATGTTTTGCTTGCAGTGCCGCGAATGTTCCATGGAAAGACACAAAGGCCACCGGGTGATTGAACAGAGTGAGGGATACAGAGGGACAGCTACAGGGAAGGTGCACAAGAAGCAAGATCAACATTAGGTTTACAATTTGAGAGGTCCATTCCGAATTCAAATAACTATGGGGACGAAGCTAGTCTTGAACATAGTGCTCTGTGTGTTTATGGTTTTGTATCTCCGAACTGACGCTAGAGGTTGGAGGAGAGTTTAACCGGGGTGGGAGGCTCTTTAATGGTGTTGGCTGGCTTTCTGTGGCAACAAGAAATGTACATTCAGTCAATGGATGGAAGGTTGGCTTGTGTATGATCTGGCCTGTGTTTCTAACTCTCTGTAGTTTCTTTCGATTTAGATACCTGTCAACAAGAAATCTTCTGGAACACTGCATTTCCAGTGTATGCCTGGACAGTTTATTTTACTAAAGGTGCCCTGCGAAATCCACCCGAGCTTCTGAACAACACCCAGTTTGCCTTTGTAAACGTCCCGTACATTTTGAACTGAATGATGAACAGCATGTTGTTAATTTTCGAAAGCTTGCAGGAATCCACATTGAAAGTAAAGAATCCAGTGTCAATTTGTAGGGGGTGGTGTAATTTTTAAATCATTAACTGCTGTAGTAAGCACATAGTAAGTACAAAGCCACCATTTTAGTCTTCTCTACCTTGTAGTAAGCACGAGCAGACACTCCCCCAGATTTTCATGAATGGAACAATGGAAACAGCTTTCCTCGTGGCTGAGGGACCGCCCACAACCACGGCTGTACGTCATCATCCATATAAGGGAGAAGCGGGGAACTCGAACACTGATTGGCTGGGTGAATAACCAAATAATCTCATCCATCAGGAGGACAGTGGGGAACTTTAACACTCATTGGCTGAGACAGTAGAAGGCCCCGCCCACTCCTACATGTATATAACGTGCGGGGATTACAATCTGTGTGTGTGCCTCTGGGAAGCCATTGGGGTAACACCCGGTTCTGCAGAATTGAATAAATA
>NW_025153891.1:0-1418 GCF_004010195.1 Chiloscyllium plagiosum | reverse complement strand
CTATCCTGTGATGTAGACTGTCCCCAAGATATGAGCACTAACTTCCTCATGTTACCAAGACTTCATGTCTTTCTCCATGCTAAACACGGAGAAGAGATGTTTGTTCAGACCTTGCCCATGTCTTGCTGTTCAACACATACGTGTCCAATTTTGTCTTTCAGAGGCCCTTTTCTCTCGGTAGTTATTCTTCTTTTTTCTTTAATATACATAAAAGAACCTTTTTGGATAGACCCTAATCTTCTCAGCCAAGGCTATCTCTTGCCCCCTTTTCACCCTCTAGATTTCCTTCTTCCGTAAACTCCCGTATTTCGCTGTATACCTCCAGGGATTACCTTCATCCCAGCTGCCTAGACCTGAGCCATGCATCCCTGCTGATCGTCAAAGCCTCATTATCTCTTGTCATTCATGATTCCCTCTACCTGGCGAACTTGCCCTTTACCCTCACAGAAATGCATAGACCTTAAACTCTAGCCATCTCACTTTTAAAGGGCTCCTACCTGTCAGGGGTCCCTTAGCTTACAAACTACTCCAACCAACCCCTGCAATCTCCTGTCTAATTCCATTAAAATTCACCTTGCCCGAAGTTCGAACTTGAACCTGAGGACCAGTTTTGTCCCTCTTCATAACTATTTTAAAATCAATACAACCATGGGCCCTGGTCTCAGAGTGCTCCCCCAATGTCACCTTAGTCACCCGTGCTGTCCTAATTTCCAGGTATAGTTTGCGTTTTGCCCCTTCCCGTGTAGGACCCTCTACATACTGCTTGAGGAAACTTTCCTGAACACACTTAACAAATTCCACCCAAACGAAGCGCTTAATTCCATGTCAGTCCCAGTCAATGTCGGGAAGAATTAACACCACTACTATGACATACTGTTACTCCTGCAAGGCTCCCCTCTCCCCGCATACTTATCCATCTAGATCCAGTTTAATATTTAGGGGGGCTATAGTACAACTCCAAAAATGTCACCATCCCATTCTTATTTCTTAACTTCACCAACAAAGCCTCACTGGATGATATATCAGTTATTTTTTATCTCTGATCACTGCTGTGGTACTCCACTTAATCAAAAATGCAAATACCACTTCCCGCCTTCCACCATCTCGTACCCACCTAAAGCTAACTAGGGCTCCCCTGTTCATGTTCCTGTGTACCTGGCAAGAAGGGTTGTATGGTCTCCTCCTGTGTGGTGGAACTTATTCAATGAGCTGAATGATTGTGCGCTAAACTCACAGCAAGTCACCTCCCCTTTTCAGAAAAAAAAGCACAGCAAACAGGGACAGATGTAGACCATTGAGCCCCTCAAACCTATCCCACAGTCCCATTGACCGGTCAATAAAGTATTTATCAAACTCAACCCTCCACTGCAATCTTGAAAAATATTACTGATACAATAAGGCCATAGAACATAGGAAAC
>NW_025153890.1:0-1418 GCF_004010195.1 Chiloscyllium plagiosum | reverse complement strand
TCCCTGTGGATCACCACAAGTCACAGCCCTCCAATCTGAAAACCATCCTCCCATCACTGACCTCTGTCTCCTCCTACACAGCCAATTCTGTGCCCAATGCTGGGAACATTTTAGACAAAACACCTTGTTGCCAGATTGTTACTGCAACTTGATCCAGTTCATTAAGAAAGAGAAAAAGGACAATGTGCAGATTGTTGAACAGGCCCCTACACCTGGGCCTGAGGCAGGAGCCCAAGCTCCAACACACTGGCCTCACTTCACACCAACCGTCACATAGTGCGGGGTCATGAACTCCGGCCATCAACCCTTCTGGGACCAGGACGGAGTGAGGGAACAGGGACAATTGTAGAAGAGTCAATCAGGAGTAAAGCAAGATGGAGAGAGTGTGTTGGAAAGTGTTTAATGGAGGGAACATACCTTGTGTTACCCAATACTGACATAGTCTCCGTGTATTACAGAATGAACAAAACAGCACTTGTTTTGAAGACAATCAAAAGTCACACCAAAGTACTTCTTTTTGATATATCATAGCATGCAGAGCATTTTCATTGTGGTGCGATAAGTATCCTGGTCCGAAAGCTGATCTCTCTCTCGCCTTGTTTCTACAGATGGAGCCAATTAGATCCTCGCAGAGCCCCAGTTTATTTGTACTGTTCAGTTATGTGGGGATGCCGATGGGGGGCTGGGGTACACCTGATGAAGGAGCAGGGCTTCGAAAGCTTGTGATTTCAAATGAACCTGTTGGCCTAGAACCTGGTGTTGTGTGCCTTCTGACTTTATATTGTTCAGGCACAGTGAAACAGCTGCTTTCTAGTAACTATAGAGAATGTGCACTTCAACTGAGGACGATGGGTAATGACTCTTTCCATTATCCGAGAATAAACCCACAGGCATTCCAGGGGATTCCCGTGGGAATGACCGTCCCAGATATTTACCAGGGAAGGTCAACAAGCAAGGATGGAGACGGGAGCGCGAAGCCACAAGTGCTGTTCTGTGCAGTTTGGGGGCACGTTTTGATAGCCAGTTGTTACATCTTTTGAGTGGAATTCATTTTTTGCTGACCCCAGTGTCAATCCGAAGGACACTCCACCTTGCACTCTGACAAACCAGGTTCACCCATGTCATGGCTCTGTTTCTGACCGAGGCTCCAGTCTTTCAAAGAGATGAATTCAAGCCTCACCAATTTGATAATTTGAATTATAGGTAATTTATTTTGATTTCTCCTGGGATGGAGTGGGTATTGCCCTTCCCTAATTGTCCTGGAGAGGGCGGTGGTGAGCCATGAGTTTCTCGAAGAGGATCTGACAGAGGGACAAGGTCATGTCCTCGGCCTGAGCACAACTGCCTGACCTGCTGTGCTTTTCCAGCGCCACACTTTTCGACTCCAAGCACAACTATCCCTCAGGAGAATGAGCTGT
>NW_025153889.1:0-1418 GCF_004010195.1 Chiloscyllium plagiosum | reverse complement strand
CTTTCTTTCTTTCTTTCTTCATTCCTAATTCTCTTTCTTTCATTGGTCAGGACAAACATAAGAGCATTGCCTTGAATTCTGTTCAACACATTTACAGGAAGAATTTGGAAGCTTTGGAAAGGATGCACAAGAGTTATCCCAGGAAGCAATCTTCATTAGGGGGCATTGACTAAAAGGACACCCTGGAAAAATTTCTGCAACAGCGGAGGATAGAAAAAAAAATGACATACATGGAAAAGGCTGACGGTCAAAACCTTCTTCGCTGAGTTGAAATGTCTAAAACAAGGGAACATATTTTAAAGGCGAGAGGGGAAAATTTCAAAGATATATGAGGGGCAAATTTCTTTACACCGAGGGAGTCAGGATTCTGAAACGCGCTGTTAGGGGTGATGGTGGATCCAGGTACCAAAGAAGATACTCAGGAACACTTTGATAAGCCTATGAATATGCAAGGAATGAAAGAATGTAGACAAGGGCAGGAAGAAGCGATTAGTCTATTTTGACGTAATGTTCAGCACAAAATCATATGATGAAGGACGTCTTCTGGTGCTGTAAGCTTCTATCATCTGGCAGTTTCGAGCTTCTAAAGGATTCATGCGCTGTGATGCGTTCTCAAAAATATCTGTTTCTTGTGTAGTGAAGTGGGGAAGCCAGCAAATGTTGACATTGCATCAGTTTTACCATGAGCGAGTGAGTTCGCGAGAGAGAGAGAGAGAGAGAGAGAGAGAGAGAAGCACACAGAAACACACAACGAAAAACGAAGAGGTGCATTAACACAGAAACATAAACACAGGCACGTGCAAAAAAAACCCTAGATGCGCACACACGCACACTGACAAGCACACATGTACACACATACACAGTCACATATTGACAGACATGTAAATCATGACAAACACACAACTGTAGACTCACATGCTAATCTATACAGAGAGAGACATAGACATTAAAATAACGAGAATTACGGATATGCACACATGTGCTCTGAGTGTCTAAATACAGAGCAGATTCGGTATAATGTTCATAAATATGAGGTTAACGAATTTGATTGTAAATTTAGTAAGGTCGATTATTATTTGAGTGACTGCAAATTTGGAGATTGGATTGTTTAGTGAGAGTGTGGGGTTTGTGTTTTCAGTATGGGGTCACGGTGGGGGCCTGTGCTCAGAATAGAGTCTGAGTGTTCAATGTAGAGCAAGTGGTCAGTGTGGGTTCAGTGTGCTCGGTATGGGCAGTATATGATCTGTATGTTCAGAGTGGGTTCTGTGTGGTCAGTGTCGATGCTGTATGTTCAGAATGGGGTCTATATGTGAAGTGTGAGGTCAATGTGGGGCCTGTATGTTCACTGTGGACTCTGTGATTTCATTGTGGGGTCTGTGTCTTTAATATGGGACCTGTATGTTCAGAATAAGGCCAGT
>NW_025153888.1:0-1418 GCF_004010195.1 Chiloscyllium plagiosum | reverse complement strand
GGAAGGATAGAAAGGGAGGCAAGAGAGGAGAGGAGTGGCATTTTTGATTAGGGATAGCATTACAGCAGTGCTGAGGGAGGATATTCCCGGAAATACATTCAGGGAAGTTATTTGGGTGGAATTGAGAAATAAGAAAGGGTTGATCACCTTATTGTATTATAGACCCCTCAAAAGTCAGAGGGAAATTGAGAAACAAACTTATAAGGAGATCTCAGCTTTCTGTAAGAATAATAGGATAGTTATGGTAGGGGATTTTAACTTTCCAAACATCGACTGGGACTGCCATAGTGTTAAAGGTTTAGAAGGAGAGGAATTTGTTAATGTGTACAAGAAAATTTTCTGATTCAGTATGTGGATGTACCTACTAGAGAAGGTGCAAAACCTGACCTACTCTTGGGAAATAAGGCAGGGCAGGTGACTGTGGTGTCAGTGGGGGAGCACTTGGGGCCAGCGACCATAATTCTATCCGTTTTAAAATAGTAATGGACAGGGATAGACCAGATCTAAAAGTTGAAGTTCTAATTTGGAGAAAGGCCAATTTTGACAGTATTAGGCATGAATTTTCGAAAGCTGATTGGAGGCAAATGTTCACAGGTAAAGGGACGGCTGGAAAATGGGAAACCTTCAGAAATGAGATAACAAGAATCCAGAGAAAGTATGTTCCTGTCAGGGTGAAAGGGAAGGCTGGTAGGTATAGATCGAGTGAATCCTTAGAAGAGTATAAAGGAAGTAGGAGCACACTTAAGAGGGAAACCAAAAGGGCAAAACGGGGACATGAGATAGCTTTGGCAAATAGAATTAAGGAGAATCCAAAGGGTTTTTACAAATATATTAAGGACAAAAGGGTAGCTAGGGAGACAATAGGGCCTCTCAAAGATCAGCAAGGCGGCTTTTGTGTGGAGCCACAGAAAATGGAGGAGATACTAAATGAATATTTTGCATCAGTATTTACTGTAGAAAAGGATATGGAAGATATAGACTGTAGGGAAATAGATGGTGACATCTTGCAAAATGTCCAGATTAAAGAGGAGGAAGTGCTGGATGTCTTGGAATGGTTAAAGTTGGATAAATGTCCAGGACCTGATCAGGTGTACCCAAGAACTCTGTGGATAGGTAGAGAATTGATTGCTGGGCCTCTTGCTGAGATATTTGTATCATCGCTAGTCACAGGTGAGGTGCTGGAAGACTGGAGGTTGGCAAACGTGGTGCCACTGTTTAAGAAGGGCAGTAAAGACAAGCCAGGGAACTATAGACCAGTGAGCCTGACCTCAGTGGTGGGCAAATTGTTGGAGGGAATCCTGAGGGACAGGATGTACCTTGGAAAGGCAAGGACTGATTAGGAATAGTCAACATGGCTTTGTGCCTGGGAAATCATGTCTCACAAGCTTGATTGAAGTTTTTGAAGAAGTAACAAAGAA
>NW_025153887.1:0-1418 GCF_004010195.1 Chiloscyllium plagiosum | reverse complement strand
GTATCATTCATTAATCGGGGCGTAGATTATAAGCACTATACAGGGCTTTGGTTTGGACAAGATGGAGTACTGTGTGCAATTATGGGAACTACAGGACAGGAAGGACGTGAGGGGGTGCAGATGAGATTCACCAGGAGGTTCCCTGGGATGGGGCATATCAGCTATGGAGAGAGGCTGGGCAAGCTCGGGTTGTTTAGTTTGGAACAGATAAGGCTGAGCGGGATGTGATTCAGAATGATAGATTATGAGGGGCATGGACTGGGTGGATAGACAGTAGCTGTACCTTTTAGTCAGAGGGTCAAGAACAAAGGAGCACACTTTTAAAGTGAAGAGTTTGAAGTTTAGTGAGAATTTAAAGAATGTTTTTTGTTCACCCAGAGGGTGTTGGGGTCAGGAACTTACTTCCTGAGAGGAGAGTTATCACGGGTATTCTCACAACCATTAGAAAGTGCTTGAACGAGCACTTATAAATGTCATAACATTCCCGGCTGTGGGCATGGTGTAGATCGTGCTGTATTTCTGATAGTACTGAATCTATTCGCCTGTGAGTGTATGGTTGTGCAAGGTCAATCATTGAGCAGCTAAGGCAGAATTGATGGGTTTCAGAAGAGTATATTCACAAACGCTTTAAGAGTGAACTGTAACAGCTTGTCAAATTATGTCAATGCGAGAAATATCAGAAAACGAGTGCAGCTTCCTTATTATCTGAAACCAGAGAATTGAGAATGGGGAACAGGGAAATGGCAGAACTATGAAACAGTTACTTCAGTTCTGTCTTAACAGAATTTTCTAACAAAACTAGGAAAACCAAGTCTGATGTGGGAAAACGATATAGTATATGGCACATAGAATATAGTAAGTAAATGGTTTAGGAGAAATTAATGGAACTGAAGTAATGATCATAGACAACACTAAAATACATTTATGAAATGGGAATTATGTTTAAGAAACAGACTGGGAGGCAAATGAAAGAGAAGCAGTATATGTAAAACATTTGGATTTTCAGAAAAAAATGTTTGTTAAAGCTCCAAGCCCAGTTTGCAAAATTAGATCTTAGTGGATTGGGGCAAATATATAGCCATGTTTGTAGAATGGGACAGCAGGCAAGAAACAGTGAATAGAAATGAACAGACCCGTCAAGCAACAGCCTGACAATGTCTGTAAGGTATGATTCTGTGAGTATGACTATGTCCCAGACACCCCATCATCTTCCCCGGATATCTCCTGTCTCACCGGCAGGACAGACACAGCAGAAGTGGCGGCAAAGTGGGATACAGTTGGAAGGGAATTGCTCTGGGAACTGCTCAACAGTGATTCCGTATCCCACAAAGTCTCATGGCGTTAGTTTACACATTGGAAAGGAAACCTCCTGCTCATTCCCTCCAACTCATTTGCCAGTATCTCTCAACTTATGAATA
>NW_025153886.1:0-1418 GCF_004010195.1 Chiloscyllium plagiosum | reverse complement strand
TGTTCTTTTCTTTCTGACGTTTAAGTTCTGCCATTATATTTGCACCGGACGATTTGGTACAAACGAGCATGGAGCACAATCTCTTCGAAGTGTCCTTTACTTTCTTATCTTTAATTTCTGCCCATATATTTTAACTGGACGAGTTTTTAGAAATATCTTCCCTAGTTAAAGCAACAATATCTTCCTTAATCAAAATTGACAGCCCTGCCTACCCACTGCTCCGCCATCCCCTGTCTCCTTTTCTATCTTTTCTATAGCATCTAGCACCTGGAAGATTGAATTACCACTCTTAGAACAACGAACGTAGAACATAGAATAATACAGAGCAGAACCGTCCATTTGGCCCTCGACATTGCACCGACCTTTGAAGTATTCTCAGCTCGTCCCCTCCACTATCCCCAAATCATCCACGTGCTTATCTAAGGATGGTTTAAATCCCCCTAATGTGGCTTAGTTGACTACATTAGCAGGTAGGGTATTCCAAGCCCTTACCTCTCTCTGTGAAACGAACCTGCCTCTGACATCTCTCTTAAATCTATGACCCCTCAATTTGTAGCTATGCCCCCTCGTATATGCTGACTTCAGCATCCTAGGAAAAAAGTCTTTAACTGTCTACCCTATCTAATCCTCTGATCATCTTGCATGTCTCTAACAAATTACCTCTTAGCCTTCTTCTTTCCAATGAGTACAGACCCAAGTCTCTCAGCCTTTCCTCATAAGACCTTCTCTCCAGGCCAGGCAACATCCTGGTAAATCTCCTCTCCACATTTTCGAATGCTTCCACATCCTTTTTGTAATGGGGCGACCAGAACTGTACACAATATTCCAAGTGTGCCCGCACCAGCGTTTTGTATAGTTCCAGCATGATATTGCGGCTCCGGCACACAATCCCTCTACGAATGAAACCTAACAAACCGTATATCGCCTTCACAGCACTATCAACCTGGATGACAACTTTCAGGGATCTCTGTACATGGACTTCAAGATCCCTTTGCACACCCAGACGACAAAGAATCTTTCCATTGACCCAGTATTCTGCCTTTCTGTTATTCTTCCAAAAGTGCATCACCCACATTTAGCTGCATTGAACTCCATTTTCCACCTCTCAGCCCAATTATGCTGTTTATCCAAGTCCGCCTGCAACCTGTAACATTCTTTCAAACTGTCCACTACACCACCGACTTTAATGTCGTCTGCAAATTTACTAATCCATTCACCTATTCCTGCGTCTAAATCATTTATAAAACATCAGTGGGCCGAAAACAGATCCTTGTGGGACACCACTAGTAATCGGACACCAGGCTGAATATTTTCCATCAACCACCACGCTCTGCCTTCTTTTAGAAGGCTAGTTTCAAATCCAAACTGCTAAATCACACTCAACCCCACGCCTCTGCATTGTCTCCAACAGCCTACAA
>NW_025153885.1:0-1418 GCF_004010195.1 Chiloscyllium plagiosum | reverse complement strand
ACCTCCATCCTCATGTGTTCTAACCCTCCATCCGACTGTGTTCTAAACCTCCATCCCACTGTGCTCTAAACCTCCATCCCACTGTGTTCTAATCCTCCATCCCACTGTGCTCTAAACCTATATCCCACTGTGTTCTAATCCTCCATCCCACTGTGCTCTAAACCTCCATCCCACTGGGCTCTAAACCTCTATCCCACAGTGTTCTAATCCTCCATCCCACTGTGCTCTAAACCTCCATCCCACTGTGCTGTACATCTCCATCCCAATGTGTTCCAAACCTCCATCCCACTGTGTTGCAAACCTCTATGCCACTGTGTTCCAAACCTCCATCCCACTGTGTTCTAAAACTCAATCCCACTGTGTTCTAAACCTACGTCCCACTGTGTTCCAAACATTTATCCCACTGTGCTCTCAACCTCCATCAAACTGTGTTCTAAACATCCATCCCACTGTGTTCTAAACCTCCATCCCATTGTGTTCCAAACCTCCACCCCACTGTGTTCTAAACCTCCATCCCACTGTGTACTAAACCTCCATCCCCCAGTGCTCTAAACCTCCATCCCACTGTGTTCTAATACTCCATCCGACTGTGCTCTAAACCTCCATCCCACTGTGTTCCAAACCTCCATCCCACTGTGTTCCAAACCTCTGTCCCACTGTGTTCTAAGCCTCCATCCCATTGTGCTATAAACCTCAATCCAACAGTGTTCTAATCCTCCATCCGACTGTGCTCTGAACCTCCATCCCACTGTGCTCTAAACCTCAATCCCACGGTGTTCCAAACCTCCATCCCACTGCGTTCTCAACCTCCATCCCACTGTGTTTGAAACATCCATCCCATTGTGCTCTAAACCTCCATCCAACTGTGTTCTAATCCTCGATCCCACTGTGCTCTAAACCTCCATCCCACTGTGTTACAAACCTCCATCCCACTGTGTTCCAAACCTCTATCCCACTGTGTTCTAAGCCTCCATCCCACTGTGTTCTAAACCTCTATCCAACTGTGTTCTAATCCACCATCCCACTGTGCTCTGAACCTCCATCCCACTGTGCTGTAAACCTCCATCCCACTGTGTTCCAAACCGCCATTCCACTGCGTTCTCAACCTCCATCCCACTGTGTTCGAAACATCCATCCCATTGTGCTCTAAACCTCCATCCAACTGTGTTCTAATCCTCCATCCCACTGTGCTCTAAACCTCCATCCCACTGTGCTCTAAACTCCATCCCAATGTGTTCTAAACATCTATCCCACAGTGTTCTAAACATCCATCCCACTGTGTTCCAAACCTCCATCACACGGGGTTCTAAACCTCCATCACACTGTGATCATAACCTCTATCCCCCTGTGTTCTAATCCTCCATCCCACTGTGTTCCAAACCTCTATCCCACTGTGTTCCAAACCTCTATACCACTGT
>NW_025153884.1:0-1418 GCF_004010195.1 Chiloscyllium plagiosum | reverse complement strand
GTGTCGGTGCAGAAGGTTGTTTCACCAAGGGGACCGTGAAATAGAAGGATTTACGCGACCAATCATGCTTTGGAGTAGGTTCACAACGTGACAAATTGTAGGGACTCGAGGAAATTAAATAGATGGGTGTAATTTTCGCTGCTGGAGAATATTGTACAAATAATGAACACTGTAGTGGCTGCAAGAGGTTATGGAGATAATGTCATTTGTCAGGACAAGTGCGAGTTACTGCATACAATTCTATGTGACAATGATGTGGACACTTAGGAGAGGGTGCAGAAAAGTTTCACCAGGTTCTTGCCTGGTATGGAGAGTCCGAGCTATGAAGATACGTTGAGTTGACAAGGCTTGCTTTCATTAGGCGGAGACTGAGAGGGTTCCAGATTGATGTCGACAAAATCACAAGACTTTTAGACAGAATGGAGCGTTTTCCCAGAGTTTGGGACTCACATGCTCGGGTTCACGAGTTCAAAGAGAGAATGTAAAAGTTTAAGAGAGATAAGTTTCGAAAGTTCTTTACGCAGAGGCTGGTGAATGCCAAGAATGCCTTGCCGGGGGAGGTGGTAGAGACGGGCACGATAACGTCTCATAAGATGTATCAAGGCAGTTGCATGAATGGGTAAGGAGCAGAAGGAGATGGATGCTTCTAAAATAGACGGCAGGTTGAGGTAGAGGATCTTGATCGCCGCAGCTTCGAGGACTGAAGAACCTGGAACTGCGCTGTAATTTTAATTGTTTTTTGTTCTTTCTTTGAATATCCTCATGGCATTTTCTTGGTTAAGAGCCATCGCTCTGAATGACAACCAAAACATATCTAACTCTTTGTCACTGTGACAATGATAAAACGTACACTGTGTTTTCCGCCCTCCCACTACCCTCTGAGTGAAAAGGATACGTAAACGACTCTCCTCTTCGCATATCTACCTTCAAAAGTTAATCTTTCTACCCAGCTGTGATCCCTCCAGAAATACGAACAGGGTCTTCCTGTGTACCGAATTTGCTTTCTTGATTTTTAAGCCTCTCACTCAAGAGACTGTTCTGCTTATAAGGAAACTCAGTGACCGTTAAGGAAGTGCTCACAATTATAGGCACCACCATCTGCCCACCCCCACAACCCCCGAACCCCAGCCCTCTGCTCTGCATGTTCGGACATTTAGTGGATGCAATAATTTGCCTTCAGCTTCTGACAACAAATGGCTGCAATTTGTTTAAGTGTAATGGATGTATTAGATAAGGTTTCAGAAAGTTTCACGAGTTTCCTTTGCTTTATTAAGTGAAAAAGGTGAAAAGGGAGAGATAAGCTTTATTTAAATGTCATCATCGCCGTCTATGCGTGGAGCCGCAGGAGATTGCCGAGTTTTTAAACGAGTATTTCTCATCGTTGCTTACTCAGGAGAGAATCGTCTACGCTCAGGAAC
>NW_025153883.1:0-1418 GCF_004010195.1 Chiloscyllium plagiosum | reverse complement strand
CAGAATGTCACAAATATTTCTCCAATCCAGGAAGTGAAAACAGCATCACGAGAAAATTCAGAGAGAGTAGCAGCCAGGAGATATTCACTAACGCTTCCAACTCTGTGGAGACCCCTATAATTTTTGATGTTACTGAGAAACCAAAACCCAGAGATCCTAATCTGTGAGAGCTGGCCACACCCATTCAGGCTGCATTAAAATAAACCTAAGTCCTCGCTAGCCGTTTACTCAAGTGGTCTGAACTAGCCAGCTTGGTAACAATCGTTTAATCTCTCTCTTAAAATAAACCAGGACAAAATAACCTCTTAAAGCTGCAGCATTGTCACACTTGTCAGCACATCGAACTGTCAAACGGGAACCGGGGTAACCCAGTCAGGCCCTTGGCCCTGTCAAATTGGACGATGAAGAAGCCAGTCAGTCCCTTGAGACACTTACACAGGAACTGTAGGAATCCATTTCCACTTCAATGCACTTCCAAGGAGGCAGAATTCGGTAATTGATGCTGATTCCTAATGAATGTCTTATGCCCAAAACGTTGATTCTCCTGCTCCTCGGATGCTGCCTGACCTGCTGTGCTTTTCCAGCAATCCACTCTCTACTCTGATCTCCAGCATCGGCAGTCCTCACTGTCTTCTAATTGATGCTCTAACATGATGAATAAGTGGAGCAGAGGCTGCACAGACAGACTGCTCCACATTGTTCCTCTTGGCTCCGTTGCTCATGATACACACGTGGGACTTTAACATGGTTTTCTCGCGGTGAGCAGGGAGGCCATATGTCTTGTGTGAAGTCTCAAGAAGGCATCTTTCATCTCCGAGAAGACAGCCTGGTGTTCTCTATGTAGGGTGGAAGCTGTTGGGAAAAGCTACCTGTTTCAGATGGAAAACTATTGTGGCTGCTTTTGGGGACTGTGAGCAACCTGATGTTCAGTACGGGTTCACATGCCGACTGCACAATAACTTGTGGAGAGTTAATGTAGCCATATAAACTATTAGGAAAGTCACGTTAGACAGATGAACGGACTCTCTATTTTCAAATAATACTGATCGTGTTCATGTTGATCTTGTCGAGTGCACGTCCTGTTCAGTGTAACCTGTATGCCTTACTCTGTCCAAGTCAATTTCCAACCTATGATCTGCCTGGCCATCCTTACTATGATCTGCCTCCACTGCTCATAAATAAAGTGTTTCCCTCTACTGAGGGTTCACGTGGCAATAAATGAATCCAATCAATCCTTGTTAATGTATGGAATATCTCACCCTATCAACGTCTCTTTTGGAAATAAGTGATCGCTGCCACTCCTCGTGTTTCAGCATCACCATTTCTTCTTCTCTCACAGCTCTACAGATTAAACACTCAGCTTCTTTACTCTATCCTCATGTTATTATCACCCGTGTCTGTGGTAAGGAGCTCATTCC
>NW_025153882.1:0-1418 GCF_004010195.1 Chiloscyllium plagiosum | reverse complement strand
ACCTTCTTTGGATGCATTTGATTCATTCAAAGTAAGGCATCAAGTGAAACAGTTCCCACCTTGTGCCAAGCACTGTACATGATGATTTCTACTTTTTCCTGACGCAGCGTATGAACTACATCTCGTTGTCCACTTGAATGGGATTAAGACAATTATAATGCGTTAGTTTGTTACAGAGATATTGGAATAAAGGTGCTCAAAAATGTTTGAGAAATAACCTTTTAGAAAAACAGTAAGGTGGAGATCATGAGCTGATGTTTAGAGTTTGAACAGGGTAACTGGTACATAAGTTACTTTTAAGATAGGTTTAGGAAATATGAAATTACAGAGAGTGTTTTCTTCCAATAAATGTTAATTTCATGGACAAGACTTTGAGGAAACCATTGCATTTGCACACAAATATTCACTCACAGTCAAAAACAACCAAAGAACGTCAAATGCAATTGCAGAAACACAAACAGAAATTGCTTCAAAAACTCAGCAAGACTGTTGGGCGAAAGCATAGTTAATGTTTCAGATCTCATGACCCTTCTTCAGAAAGGACCCAAAATGTTAACTCTACTCTCTGTCCACGGATGCTATCACATCTCAATTTAACTTAGATTTGCCACAGTGTGGAAATAGGCCATTTGGTCCAACAAGTCCACACTGACCCTTCAAAGAGTAATCCACCCAGACGCATTTCCCTCTGACTAATGCACCTAACACGATGGGCAATATCTCACGGCCAATTCACCTGACCTGCATATCTTTGGATTGTGGGAGGAAATTGGATCACAGAGGAAACCCACGCAGACACGGCGAAGAATGTGCGCAGACAGATGCCCGAGGCTGGAATCAAACCCAGGTCACTGGCATTGTGAGTCAGTGGTGCTAACCACTGATCCACCATGCCACCCTCAAACCTGTTGAGTTTTTCCAGCAATTTCTGTTTATTTGATTTCCAACATGTAGTTCTTTTGTTTTTTTTTGTCTGAAATTGAGTCCAATAACGATCATAAAACCACTGTTGGATAAAACTCATCTGCTTCTTTAGGGATGGAAATTGACATCATTACCATGTGTGACTGCAGTAATGGGGTTGACTTGTAACTGCCCTCTGGGGTGATGAAGGATGGACAATAATCGGTTCCCTAGCCAGCGATGCCCACATCTTGTTAATGAATTTAAACAAAAATCTCGCACTTTTCAGATGATGTACATTTTAACTTCCAAGTTCAAAGGAAGACATATTTCTATGTTTTGGTTTATGTGTGAATAGTGACATCAGCTTTGGTCCAAACTGGTGAAGAAGCATTCATAAAGCATCTTCAGTAGACTCAGATGGAAGCCTTGCATAAAGAAGGGAAGGAGTGTGCAAACATCAAAGCATCCCATTGACTGGCGCAAACACCCACTGCTCCATCTGCCAAAGGGTG
>NW_025153881.1:0-1418 GCF_004010195.1 Chiloscyllium plagiosum | reverse complement strand
TTGCATTTAAGATTGGTGTAACCATTGGAGGAGGGGGACTGGAAAAGGGCATAGTGACCTTCCAACATTTGTTGGAACACAAATGAGAAATTCTCAAAGGGCTGTTCAAGTGGAAATTCCCTTCCCCAGAGGATTGTGGTTTCTGGATGTTTGCATTAATTCAAAGTTGTTTTTGGTACGTAGTAAAATGGCACGCAGACAGAAACGTGCTGCTGAGACCAAAAACACATGGAGCGGTGATAAAGTATCTAATGGCCCGCTCCTGCTGCTCAGTCCTGTGTTGCGATGTTCTATTCAACTCCTCACACCTCCTGCAAGGAGCACATGGAGGCCACTTGTCCCAGATACCTGGTCAACAGTACCACAGGATCTCATTCAGTCCCTCAAGACTGTCACACATGGTTTGGTGTAGGTTGGAAATTGTTATTTGTGTCAAAAGATGCCTCTGGTCTTATTACAGAGTGTTTCCTCTCTGCAACTTGTGATTCATTTATTGGTCATATTATAGACCCAGATTCACTGTGAATACAGTCCCCATACCTCAACCAGAGATGACTCACAAAATACTTCACTCTCTCTGATTGCAAAGTTCAATAAAAGAACGTTCAGGAAATTTACTAACATTAACTTTGCAGTTACTGAATATGAGGACAAAAGGAACAGGATTAGGTAATTCGGTTGATCAATCCATTGTATACCATCATGGCTGATCTACTGTTGACATTAATCCCTCTTTTAATGCCCAATTCTTCACCCCTTAGCTCTCTGACATGTCAAAAATCCATCTACCTCCTCCTTAAATGCTTTCAGTAATGTAGCTCCTCTAGCTCTTTCGCCCAGATAATTTCTAACAGTGATTACCTTCTGTGAGAGGAAAACACTCCCTAAACATACATTGTCACCTATCGATATGAACAAGAGGCGAACACAGGGTCTCAGGAAAGAGTGAATGGCTATGATACCAATGTAGTATTTGACTGAGGATGGCATTGGGACCACCTATGTATTTGAGCTGAATGGGAATCAGGTGCAACTTTCCCACGGCCGGGTCTTTCAGAACACAGTAAGGTTTGGGGTCAGTAGCCAACAATCCTCTCAGTCCTGGGACATCTCTGCAGGGGATCCTCACGTTCGCCTCCTCGGCACAAACATCTTCAGTTGCTCCATCAATGTCTTTTCCCATCATAAGATCTGAAATAGGTATGATGACTGAAGATCACGCAATGTTCAGAACATTTTGTCCCCCATCAGCTCCTGAACCATGCTGCGTCCATGTGCAGCAAGACCCGGACAGCATTCCAGTTTGTGCTGTTAAAGTGTCGGTAACATTTATGTAACAGCACAGCCCAGACACTGCACATTTCCACAGTTAAAAGAGCTCATTTAGCATTTCAAGCTGGTTGCACACGGGTATGAGC
>NW_025153880.1:0-1418 GCF_004010195.1 Chiloscyllium plagiosum | reverse complement strand
GTCCTTTTGTGGCTTACAGCCATCATTAACTTTTAAAAGACAGTGACAGTACATTACCGAGGTGCTTATACAGCTCCAACATACATCACCACTGATACTGGGGACATTCTAATGTGTTGGAGTTTCTGCACAAACACGTGTAATTGTGCAGCTACCCAAAACCAAATTCAGGGAAGAGATGAAGAAGATGATGAAATCTCCCTTCACTTTGATATTGACTTTGTTTAAAAAAAACATGAAACTGAAACATTCTTCCCAGACTGAGTAAATGCCAAACAGTGGTCTCACTCAGAATGGCCTATTCTATTACAGATAAGAAGGATTCCACTTGTGAAAATGAAACGTTCTTGGAATACATTTTTCAAACTGTCGGCTATGTTTGGTACCTGCTCATTTCTCAGGCGGTAACAGTCCTGACGGTGGTTACCCTCCATCCAGTCAAATTGTTCTCGGTTTAACCTGCCAGAGGCTAGCACCACAACAGCCTCTTTTTGGTCACCAGCATCTCTGAGCTTTGAGCAGTAGTCCAGCCCCACCTCCATTTCCCAGTTGGATGGGAATGCCAACTTCTGATTCCATTCTCACTGTGAGAGTGTGTGGGTTAGCGGACAGCTGTTTTGAAATGCACGGTGATGTCAACAGCATGAGTTCAATCTCTGTCACTGACTGAGGTTCAAACCCTGTCACTGACTGAGGCTAAATCCCTGTCACTAAACGAGATACAATTCCTGTCACTGACTGAGGCTCAAACCCTGTCACAAACTGAGATTCAATTCCTGTCACTGATTAGGCTCAATCCCAGTCACTGACTGAGATTCAATCCCTGTCACTGACTGAAGCTCAATCCTGTCACTGACTAAGGCTCAATCCCTGTCACTGACTGAGATTAAATCCCTGTCACTGACTGAGGCTAAATCCCTGTCACTGTCTGAAATTCAAACCCTGTCACTGACTGAAAATCAATCCCTGTCACTGACTGAAATTCAATCTCTGTCACTGACTGAGGATCAATCCCTGTCACTTACTGAGGATCAATCCCTGTCACTGACTGAGGTTCAATCCCTGTCACTGACTGAGATTCATTCCCTGACACTTCCTGAGGATCAATCCCTGCCACTGACTGAGGATCAATCCCTGTCACTGATTGAGATCCAATCCCTGTCACTGACTGAGATTCAATCCCTATCACTGACTGAGATTCCATCCCTGTCACTGACTGACATTCAATCCCTTTCACTGACTTAGAGTCAATCCCTGTCATGACTGAGATTCAATCCCTGTCACTGACTGAGATTCAAACCCTGTCACTGACTGAGATTCAATCCATGTCACTGACTGAGGCTCAATCCCTGTCACTGAATAAGATTCATTCCCTGTCGCTAACCGAGATTCAATCCCTGTCAGTATCTGAGGGTCAA
>NW_025153879.1:0-1418 GCF_004010195.1 Chiloscyllium plagiosum | reverse complement strand
CACTCTCCCAACGCTGCGGTAATCAGGCCTCTCACTCCCCCAATTCTGTGGGAATTAGTCTACTCACTCCCCGAAAACAATGGGAATCAGTCTGCACACTCCACCAACACTGCGGAATTAGCCTGCTCACATCCCAACACTGCGGGAATCAGGCTGCTCACTCCCCAACACTGCGGGAATCAGCCTTCTCACTCCGCCAACACTGCAGGAATCAGTCTGCTCACTCCCCCAACACTGCAGGAATCAGTCTGCTCACACCCCCAACACTGCAGGAATCGGCCTGCTCACTCCCCCAACACTGCAGGAATCAGTCTGCTCACTCCCCCAACACTGCGGGAATCAGCCTGCTCACTCACACAACACTGCGGGAATCTTACTGCTCACTCCCCTAACACTGTAGGAATCAGTCTGCCCACTCCCCCAACACTGCCAGAATCAGCCTGCTCTCTCCCCCAACACAGTGGGAATCAGCCTTCTCTTTTCCTAACACTGCGGGAATCAGCCTGCTCACTCACTCAACTTTGCAGGAATCACCCTGATAACCCCTCCAAAGCTGCAGGAATCATCCTCCTAACCCCTCCAATCCTGCGGGAATCTCCCTGCGCCTTCATCCCCACACTGCGGGAATCAGCCTGCTCACTCCCCCAACACTGCGTAAATCAGCCTGCTCACTCCCCCAACACTACGGGTATCTGCCTGCTCACTCAGAAACACTGCGGGAATCAGTCTGCCCTTGAACCCAACACTGCCGAAATCTTCCTGCTCACTCCCCAACACTGCAAGAATCAGTCTGCTCACTCCCCCAACACTGTGGGAATCATCCTACTCACTCCCCGAACACTGTGGGAATCAGCCTGCTCACTCCCCGAACACTGCGGGAATCAGCCTGCTCACTCACCGAACAGTGCAGCAATCTGTCTGCTCACTGCCCCAACACTGCAAGAATCAGTCTGCTCACTCCCCCAAAACTGTGGGAATCATCCTACTCACTCCCCGAACACTGTGGGAATCAGCCTGCTCACTCCCCGATCACTGCGGGAATCAGCCTTCTCACTCCGCCAACACTGCAGGAATCAGTCTGCTCACTCCCCCAACACTGCAGGAATCAGTCTGCTCACTCCCCCAACACTGCCAGAATCAGCCTGCTCTCTCCCCCAACACAGTGGGAATCAGCCTTCTCTTTTCCTAACACTGCGGGAATCAGTCTGCTCACTCACTCAACTTTGCAGGAATCACCCTGATAACCCCTCCAATGCTGCAGGAATCATCCTCCTAACCCCTCCAATCCTGCGGGAATCTCCCTGAGCCTTCATCCCCACACTGCGGGAATCAGCCTGCTCACTCCCCCAACACTGCGTAAATCAGCCTGCTCACTCCACTCACACTATTGGAATCCGCCTGCTCACTCAGAAACACTG
>NW_025153878.1:0-1418 GCF_004010195.1 Chiloscyllium plagiosum | reverse complement strand
ACAGATGCTGTCTGTCCCAAAGACACTTTGAGCATTTACAGATGGATTTCTTTGAACTAACTCCCAGCGGAGGGAACATATATTGTCTGATTGTAGTTGATATGTTTTCCAAATGGTTGGAAGCGTTCCGCACTTCCAAACCGGACGCCAGTGCCTAGGCTTTTCTAACTGAAATAATTCCAAGATGGGACATCCCTGAAAGCCTTTGTAGTGACAATGCGACACCATTTGTCAATACTGCCTTGCAGCAGATCCGTCATTATTTGGGAATAAACATGCGACAACACTATGCCTACCACCCAGCGAGCGGTGGGGCAGTGGAAAGAGAAAATGCTACCCTAAAACATATAAATGGACGAAATGTTGTGAGGAACTAGGGTTGACATGGACAAAGTTTTGCTAACGTATATGAGATCTAGGAGGAGAGGAAGAGCTAATCTTAGCCACTTTGAGATTTTGTTTGGTAGGCCACCAATTACAGGAATGGGCCCATGACCTAAGGTAAGACAGATAACAGACCACTGAGAGGATGAGATGCTGTGTTACTGTGTAAAACTCTCTACACTTTTGTGTCAAGCATCGAATCAAATCAAAGCAACACTGCCCCGATCAGCAGAGGGGAAGTTGCACAATCTGGTGACTGGATAGTGGTGAAAAACCTCAGGAGCAAAAGCTAGAAGACGAACAGGTGACTGGGACCGATTCAAGTGCTCCTACCTCAACACGGGCAGCTGTTAAGGTCGCCGATGTGTAGATATCTGGCTCTGTATTTTTTTAATGTTGTTTTGTACATTTCTTTTTTAATTCTGGCTCTGTTTTCTTTGTCCTTGTTGCCGTAAAATGACACAAAAGGGAGATGTAAGGGGAAATTAACAAAATTAACATTTACTGTGAAATCTGAAAGCGAATGCTATGCTAAATTTAAAACTTTTCCAAACGTTGTAAACACTTTGCTGAATTCTGCAGTCGAAGTGACAGCTTGTCTTTGCTGAACTTTTTAAACATGCAACCTGGCCTGGTGAGCAGTCGAATTCAGCAGAAAAAGCTAAGGAAAACATAAAGACAGTTATGTCCATGGCAAGGGGATGAGAAAATAAGAACTCGAATGTTTCCCAGCCCTTGTCCTTGAGCGTGTGATAAGAAGAGCATAAAAGGAATACGTTAATTATGTTCAGTGCCCTTACACAAAGCGTTTTTGCCAAGTGTATTGGCCCACTGCAGTGGGAAAAAATAAAGCTTTTTCTTTGCTGTTCTTAGCATCTGAGTCCAGTCAGTTTAATTTCCACAACAGTCAGTGATCCACCTGACTGAGATTCTCTGGACCAGTCTCTCACACAGTGGGGGCTGTCATCATTTCCTGCTGGTCTTGGAATAGTCTATTTTTAAAAAAATCCACCTTCTCTATGATACTAATCTAT
>NW_025153877.1:0-1418 GCF_004010195.1 Chiloscyllium plagiosum | reverse complement strand
ACAGGCTGTTGTATATGTGATTGTGATTATTACTGGCTGTTGTTTTGCTGCTTGTGACTATGAAAGACTGCTGTTTCTGTCATTGTGACGGTGTCAGGTTGTTGTTTCTGTGATTGTGACTATGACAGGCTGTTGTTTCTGTGATGTTGACTGTGTCAGGGTTGTTGTTTCTGTGATTGTGACTATGTCAGGCTGTTGTTTCTGTGATTGTGACTATGTCAGGGTTGTTGTTTCTCTGATGGTGATTATGTCAGGGTTGTTGTTTCAGTGATTGTGATTGTGTCTGGGTTGATGTTTCTGTGATTGTTACTATGTCAGGCTGTTGTGTCTGTGATTGTGATTATGACAGGCTGTTGTGTATGTGATTGTGATTATTACTGGCTGTTATTTTGCTGATTGTGACTATGACAGACTGTTGTTTCTGTCATTGTGACGGTGTCAGGTTGTTGTTTCTGTGATTGTGACTCTGCAGGATGTTGTTTCTGTGATTTTGACTGTGTCAGGGTTGTTGATGTTTCTGTGATTGTGACTATGTCAGGCTGTTGTTTCTGTGATTGTGACTATGTCAGGGTTGTTGTTTCTCTGATTGTGGCTATGTCAGGTTGTTGTGTCTGTGATTGTGATTATGACAGGCTGTTGTGTATGTGATTTGATGATGACAGGCTGTTGTTTTGCTGTTTGTGACTATGTCAGACTGTTGTTTCTGTGATTGTGACGATGTCAGGCTGTTGTTTCTGTGATTGTGCCTATGTCAGGGTTGTCGTTTCTGTGATTGCGATTTTGTCTGGGTTGTTGTTTCTGTGATTGTGACTATGTCACGCTGTTTGTTCTGTGATTGTGACTATGTTAGGATTATTGTTTCTGTGATTGTGCCTATATCAGTGTTGTATTTTATGTGATTGTGACTATGTCAGACTGTTGTCTCTGTGATTTTGATTGTGACAGGTTTGTTGTTTCTGTGATTGTGACTATGTCACGCTGTTTTTTATTTAATTGTGGCTATGTCAAGCTGTAGTTTCTGTGATTGTGACTATGTCAGACTGTTGTCTCTGTCATTTTGATTGTGACAGGTTTGTTGTTTCTGTGATTGTGACTATATCAGGTTGTTTTTTATTTGATTGTGGCTATGTCAGACTGTTGTTTCTGTGATTGTGACTGTGTCAGGGTTGTTGTTTCTATGAATTTGATTATGTCAGGCTGTTGTTTCTGTGATTGTAACTATGACAGGCTGCTGTTTCTGTGATTGTGACTATGTCAGGGTTGATGGTTCTGTGATTGTGACTATGTCAGCCTGTTGTGTCTAGGATTGTAATTATGACAGACTGTTGTATTGGTGATTGTGACCATGTCATGCTACATTTTATTTGATTGTGGCTATGTCAGGGTGTTGTTTCTGTGATTGTGACGATGTTAGGATT
>NW_025153876.1:0-1418 GCF_004010195.1 Chiloscyllium plagiosum | reverse complement strand
TAACCATTTACCACGCCCTGAGTCCCATCGCAACAGTCACTTTGGTGGGAGTTCTTTCTGGCAGATCTGTCAAGCAGCACAGAAATAACCTGCTCAGTGTGGTTTCAGATAGGTCCCCAGGTGGAGATCGTGTTGTTGTGGAAATATCACTGGATTACTAATCCAGACCAGGGTAATGCTCAGGGTAGTGTTCATATCCTTTAGTATGTTTAAACATCGGAACATATAAAATAGGAACTACTGTATTCGCTTTGGTCCATAAATTTTGATCCTCCATTCAATATACAGGCAGTTATCCAATAAGGTGTGTTTATTAAACGCAATTTCGCTGCAACACAATTCGTGAATTGTGCCCCTTTCTTTATAAAGCCAGCTCCCGTTCACTGTTATGGGAGTCCGTCTCTGGCACCAGCTGAACAGCAAATACCAGCTTCAGGATCCCTCTGTTTGCCAAATTCACCCTCAGTGTGTTCAGATAAAGCAGGAATGTAATTTGCTCTGCAAGCCTTGAAACTGAGCCTGAATGTGGGATTTGTGGTCTACATTTAGAAGGAATTTTATTTCAAACGGGGAGGGAAATATCTTGGAGAGAACTGGAATGCCGCATCGGCATCACGTGGTCAGTCAGCTCGCGCGATTTCTGGTGAAGATCTTGGTGAAAGGTACAGTGCTGTAGTCAGTGACTGTAGTGTTAAAGTGTGACATTTACTGCACTAACTCCTTACAATACACAGTTTAAATATTTATGTAGCCTGTGCTATTGTTTGTGTTAGGCTGATTATTATTTTTGTTTTGATTTTTACTGAAGCCTCTTTTTCCCATTGGCCCCATTATTGATATTGCACCGTTTTCGAAATTACGGTATTCCACAGGAACACAGCTGGCACAATATTGGATCACTGCCTGTAATTATTGCTGATTCTATACCTCCACTGCACTAACTCCTTACAATACACAGTTTAAATATTTATGTAGCCTGTGCTATTGTTTGTGTTAGGCTGATTATTATTTTTGTTTTGATTTTTACTGGTAATTTTGGGGGTTCGCACTGAAGCCTCTTTTTCCCATTGGCCCCATTATTGATATTGCACCGTTTTCTATATTACGGTATTCCACAGGAACACAGCTGGCACAATATTGGATCACTGCCTGTAATTATTGCTGATTCTATACCTCCACAACCAAACTCCTGCACTGTCCCCCCCCCCCCCCCCTCCCATTCTGTGCCTTGAAATCCTTATTTATATTCAGTACCTTAGCTTTCACAGCCTGATCAGGTCTGAGTGCAGACATTTAGTCTCATCTCAACGCACTTTGGCCTGTCTGTACCCAACACTGTGAATCCCATGTTTTGGACATCTCACCCAGGGGAATTATCATCCCTACTTCCAATCTATCTCGCCATGTCAGAGTTTTAT
>NW_025153875.1:0-1418 GCF_004010195.1 Chiloscyllium plagiosum | reverse complement strand
GTGAGACACTGGGCAGGGCGTCCCCGCAGTGAGCCACTGGGCCGGGCGTCCCCGCAGTGAGCCACTGGGCAGGGCGTTCCCGCAGTGAGACGCTGGGTAGGGTATTGCCGCGGTGAGACTCTGGGCATGGTGTTCCCGCTGTGAGACACTGGGCAGGGTGTTCCCGCAGTGAGACACGGGGCAGGGCGTTCCCGCAGTGAGACACGGGGCATGGTGTTCCCGCAGTGAGACACTGGGCAGGGTGGTCCCGCAGTGAGACACTGGGCAGGGCGGTCCCGCAGTGAGACACTGGGCAGGGTGTCCCCGCAGTGAAACACTGGGCAGGGTGTCCCCGCAGTGAGACACTGGGCTTGGTGTTCCCGCAGTGAGACACTGGGCAAGGTGGTCTCGCAGTGAGACGCTGGGCAGGGCGTTCCCACAGTGAGACACTGGGCAGGGTGTTCCCGCAGTGAGACACTGGGCAGGGCGTCCCCGCAGTGAGACGCTGGGCAGGGTGTTCCCGCAGTGAGACGCTGGGTAGGGTATTGCCGCGGTGAGACTCTGGGCATGGTGTTCCCGCCGTGAGACACTGGGCAGGGTGTTCCCACATGGAGACTCTGGGCAGTGCGTTCCCGAAATGAGACACTGGGCATGGTGTTCCCGCAGTGAGACACTGGGCAGGGAGTCCCCGCAGTGAGACACTGGGCAGGGTGTTCCTGCAGTGAGACACTGGGCAGGGTGTTCCCGCACTGAGACACTGGGCAGGGTGTCCCCGCAGTGAGACACTGGGCATGGTGTTCCCGCAGTGAGACACTGGGCAGGGTGTTCCCGCAGTGAGACACTGGGCAGGGTGATCCCGCAGTGAGACACTGGGCAGGGCGGTCCCGCAGTGAGACACTGGGCAGGGCGTTCCCGCAGTGAGACACTGGGCAGGGTGTTCCCGCAGTGAGACACTGGGCAGGGTGTTCCCGCAGTGAGACACTGGGCAGGGTGTTCCCGCATTGAGACACTGGGCAGGGCGTTCCCGCAGTGAAACACTGGGCAGGGCGTCCCTGCCGTGAGACACTGGGCAGGGTGTTCCCGCAGTGAGACACTGGGCAGGGCGTTCCCGCAGTGAGACAGTGGGCAGGGTGTTCCCGCAGTGAGACACGGGGCAGGGCGTTCCCGCAGTGAGACACTGGGCAAGGTGGTCCCGCAGTGAGACACTGGGCAGGGTGGTCCCGCAGTCAGACACTGGGCAGGGCGTTCCCGCAGTGAGACACTGGGCAGGGCTTTCCTGCAGTGAGACATTGGGCAAGGTGTTCCCACAGTGAGACACTGGGTAGGGCGTTCCCACAGTGAGACACTGGGCAGGGCTTTCCCGCAGTTAGACTTTGGGCAAGGTGTTCCCACAGTGAGACACTAGACAGGGTGGTCCCGCAGTGAGACACTGGGCAGGG
>NW_025153874.1:0-1418 GCF_004010195.1 Chiloscyllium plagiosum | reverse complement strand
AGCTTCTACAAATCATGACACTCCAGAGTATGTATTATTCTCTGGATAAAAGCAAATTACTGCGGATGCTGGAGTCTGAAACCAAAAGAGAAAATTCTGGAAAATCTTAGCAGTTCTGGCAACATCCATAAGGAGAGAAAAGACCTGATGTTTCGAGTCTAACTGACAATTTGTCAAAGCCCCAGCTTTGAAAAAGTGTCAGTTAGACTCGGAATGTCAGCTCTTTTCTCTCCTTACAGATGCTGCCAGACCTGCTGAGATTTTCTAGCATTTTCTCTCATGTGTTATTCTCTATCGCCTCGAATCGATTCCAAATACACTTTACTCACTGCTATCTGTTACACATATGTAAAACCCAATCTTAAACTCTTGCATAACATTCCAGTCTAGTTTAAATATATATAACCCATTGTGAAACGCCTGTATAACATTCCAGTTTGTGACTAACTGCCGGGGATCTGGTTTGTATATATATATAAGCTACTGCAAAACGCCTGTGTAGCATTCCAGTCTGCAACCCACTCCCGGGTATCTGATTTATAGAAATAGATCACTCCGAAACTCCTGTATAACTTTCCAGTGTGGAACTCCCTCCCGGGTATCTGGTTTATACACACAACACATCCCGAAACTCCTGTATAACATTCCAATCTTAACTTCCTCCCGTGTATTTGGTTTGTATATATAACCCACTCCGAAACACCTGCATTACATTCCAGACTGTAACTCTCTCCCAGTTATCTAGCTTATATATGTAAAACCTATTCCAAAACTCCTGTATATATTCCAATCCGTCACTCATCCCGGGTACTTGGTTCTTATATATAAGAACCTACTCCAAAACACCTGTACAACATTCAAGTCTTTAACTCCCTCCTAAGTATCTGGTTTGTGGATGTAACCGATTCCGAAACTCCTGCACAACATTCCCATCTGTAACGCCCTCCCAGGTATCAGGTTTATAGAGATAACTGACTCCTGCATAAAAATGATGTCTGCAACTCACTCCCGGATATCTGGTTTATATGTATTACCCACTCCGAAACTCCTGCATAACATTCCAGTCTGTAACTCACTTACAGGGTATCTGATGTTTTATATACTTAAACAACTCCGAAACTGTTGTCTGTAAGTCCCTCCAGGGTATCTGGTTTATACACATATTTAAGCCACTCCAAAACACCTGTATAACATTCCAGTATGTAACTCCCTCCGCTGTATCTGGTTTACACATATGACCCACTCCTCTGTATCATTCCCGTCTGTAAATCCCTGCCGGGTATCTGGTTTATCCATATAACCCACATCCAAACTCCTCTATAACATTATGATGTGTAACTTCCTACCGGGTATCTGGTTTACATATATAGCCGACTCCGAAAATGCTGCATAACATTCAAGTCTGTAACTCACTCTTG
>NW_025153873.1:0-1418 GCF_004010195.1 Chiloscyllium plagiosum | reverse complement strand
GATCCTCAGTCAGTGACAGGGATTGATCCTCAGACAGTGACAGGGATTGACCCTTAGTCACTGACAGGGTTTGATCCTCAGTCAGTGACAGGGATTGAATCTCAGTCAGTGACAGGGATTGAATCTCAGTCAGTGACAGGGATTGAGCCTCAGTCAGTGACAGGGATTGAATCTCAGTCAATGACAGCGATTGACGCTCAGTCAGTGACAGGGATTGATCCTCAGTCAGTGACACGGATTGGCCCTCAGTCTGTGACAGGGATGAATCTCAGTCAGTGACAGGGATTGAATCTCAGTCAGTGACAGGGATTGACCCTCAGCCAGTGACAGGGATTTAATCTCAAGCAGTGACAGGGATTGAGCTTCAGTCCGTGACAGCGATTGAAACTCAGTCAGTGACAGGGATTGAATCTGAGTCAGTGACAGGGATTGAACCTTAGTTAGTGACAGGGATTGAATCTCAGTTAGTGACAGGGATTGACCCTCAGTCAGTGACATGGATTGAACCGCAGTCAGTGATAGGGACTGAACCTCAGTCAGTGACAGGGAATGAATCTCAGTTGTGACAGGGATTGACCATCAGTTAGTGACAGGGATTGAAACTCAGTCAGTGACAGGGATTGACCCTCAGTCAGGGACAGGGATTGATATCAGTCAGTGACACGGATTGACCCTCTGTCTGTGACAGGGATGAATCTCAGTCAGTGACAGGGATTGACCCTCAGTCAGTGACAGGGATTGAATCTCAGTCAGTGACAGGGATTGATCCTCAGTCACTGACAGGGTTTGACCCTCAGCCAGTGACAGGGATTTAATCTCAATCCGTGACTGGGATTGAGTTTCAGTCAGTGACAGGGATTGAATCTCAGTCAGTGACAGGGATTGAATCTTTGTTAGTGACAGGGATTGAATCTCAGTCAGTGACAGGGATTGAATCTCAGTCAGTGACAGGGGTTGAACCTCAGTCATGACAGGCATTGAACCGGAGTCAGTGACAGGGAATGAATCTCAGTCAGTGACAGGAATTGAATCTTGGTCAGTGACAGGGATTGAGCTTCAGTCAGTGACAGGGATAGAATCTCAATAAGTGAGAGGGATTGAATCTCAGACAGTGACAGGGATTGACTCTCAGCCAGTGACAGGGATTGAGCCTCAGTCAGTGACAGGGATTGAATCTCAGTCAGTGACAGGGATTGAATCTCAGTCAGTGACAGGGATCGACCCTCAGTCAGTGACAGGGATTGATCTTCAGTCAGTGACAGGGAATGAATCTCAGTCAGTGACAGGCATTGACGCTCAGTCAGTGAAAGGGATTGAATCTCAGTCAGTGACAGGGATTGAACCTCAGTCCGTGACAGGGATTGAATCGCTGTCAGTTACCGGTTTTGAATCGCAGTCACTGACAGGGATTGACGCTC
>NW_025153872.1:0-1418 GCF_004010195.1 Chiloscyllium plagiosum | reverse complement strand
TTCACGCAGAGGGTGGTACGTGTATGGAATGAGGTGGAGGAGGCTGGTACAATTGCAACATTTAAGAGCATTTGGATGGGTATATGAATACGAAGGGTTTGGAGGGATATGGGCCGGGCGCTGGATGGTGGGGCTAGATTGGGTTGGGATATCTGGTCGGCATGGACAGGTTGGACCGAAGGGTCTATTTCCATGCTGTGCATCTCTATGACTCTAAGTGATATAAATAGATTTACTCGGTAAAAAAAGTAGGGAAATTGCACTGCATCAAGTCCAAGGTCTCCTCCACTGCCAAATCCAAGCCAGCCAACGACTAGATGAAGAACACTTCATCTTCCACCTTGAGACCCTTCAACCACATGGCATCAACACTGACTTCAGCAGTTTCCCAATCTCCCCTCCTTCCATATCATCCCAAATCCAACCCTCCAACTCGACACTGCCTTTTTGACCTATCCTCCCTGTCCATCTACTTTCCCACATATCCGCTCCACCCTCCTCTCCACTGACCTATTGCAATCACACCCCCACCTGTATCTACCTATCGCCTTCCCAGCTAACCTCCCCCATCCTTCTATTTATCTCTCAGCCCGCTTACCCTGCTCTCCACATTTCTGATGAAGGGCTTATGCCCAACACGTCGCCTCTCCTGCTCCTCAGATGCTGCCTGACCTTTGCAATGCCACCTTTCAACTCTAAATCATGTGATGGTCGTTAATCTTTGCAAAAGGCTAAGGCTTTGTGCTTTGGGAAAAGTCTGCAGTTTGTTTTTGAGCTATGTCTCCTTTGAGACCAGAGTGAACTGGGGAATGCTGTGAAACACAGTGTACTGGTTTCCTTGAATATGGTATCATTAGGTTCCAAGAAATGACTATGTGGCTCCTTAGGGTGCGTTAGGGATAAACGGTTAAGAAGCAAAGGGTATATAAAAAAACAAATTGCAACGGGATTGGATCAGTGGTCTTTTCAGTTTTGCAGTTCAGAAAGCAAACAAGCTTTTTTCTGTGGAAGAGACTACTCTTTTATCTGAGTTCATCACAGTCCTGGCATTTCAATAATCTCTCTACTTGATCCTTAATAACGTGCAGTGATCTAGCCTCCACAACTCTTGCTCCACAGCTTTTCCATATTCACTAGCTTCTGCAAGAGCACAATAATGTCTCTACTTTCTCAAGAGGCTAAGGAAATTCAGCATGCCCAGAAGGCCTCTTACCAATTTTTATAGATGTATCATAGAAAGCATTCCATCTGGATGCATCATAGCATAGTATGGCAACTGCTCTGCTCAAGACTGCAAGAAATGATGGACAATCATAAACACAGCATAGCCCATCACTCAAACCAGACTTTCAGCCATTGACTCCATCTATACTTCCTGCTACCTCGGGAAAGAAACCAACATAATCAAAGATCCTCTT
>NW_025153871.1:0-1418 GCF_004010195.1 Chiloscyllium plagiosum | reverse complement strand
AGGAGAGAGCCCAATGATGGTTACAGGGTAGAGGGGAGAGCACAATAACAGTTACAGGATAGAGGAGAGATTCCTATCATAGTTACAGGGTAGAGGAGAGAGCACAATGATGGTTACAGGATAGAGGATAGAGCCCAATGTGAGTTACAGGATAGAGGATAGAACACAATGATCGTTACAGGATAGAGAAGAGAGCACAATGACAGTTACAGGATATAGGAGATAGCACAATGATGGTTACAGATCGAGGAGAGAGCACAATGATAGTTAATGGGTAGAGAAGAGAGCACAATGATGGTTACAGGATAGAGGAGAGAGCACAATTATGGTTACAGGATCGAGGAAAGAGCACAATGATGGTTACAGGATAGAGTAGAGAGCACAATGATAGTTACTGAATAGAGGAGAGAGCCCAATGATAGTTACAGGGCAGATGAAAGAGCACAATGATGGTAACAGAATAGAGGAGATAGCACAGTTATGGTTAAAGGATAGAGGAGAGCTCACAATGATAGTTACAGGATAGAGGTGAGAGCCCATTCATAGATACAGGGTAGAGGAGAGAGCACAATGATAGTTACAGGGTAGAGGAGAGAGCACAATGATGGTTACAGGATAGATGAGAGAGCACAATGATGGTTACAGTTTAAAGGAGAGAGCCCAATGATATTTACAGGATAGAGGAGAGAGCCCAATGATAGTTACAGGATAGAGGAGAGTGCACACTTTTGTCTGCAGGGTAGAGGAGAGAGCACAATGACAGTTACTGGATAGAGGAGAGAGCACAATGTTAGTTACAGAATAGAGGAGAGAGCACAATGATGCTTACAGGATAGAGGAGAGAGCACAATGTTAGTTACAATATAGACGAGAGAGCCCAATGATAGTTACAGGATAGAGGAGAGTGCACAGTTTTGGCTACAGGTTAGAGGAGAGAGCCTAAAGATAATTACAGGATAGAGGAGAGAGCCCAATGATGGTTACAGTATAGAGGAGAGAGCACAACGATAGTTACAGGAGAGTGGTGAGAGCCCAATGATGGTTACAGGATAGAGGAGAGAGCACACTGAGAGTTACAGGTTGGAGGAGAGAGCACAATGATGGTTACAGGATAGAGGAGAGAGCACAATGATAGTTACAGGGTAGAGGAGAGAGCACAATGATGGTTACAGGATAGAGGAGAGAGCATAATGAGAGTTAAAGGTTGGAGGAGAGAGCACGATGATGGTTACAGGATAGAGGAGAGAGCACAATGATAGTTACAGGGTAGAGGAGAGAGCACAATGATGGTTACAGGATCGAGGAGAGAGCACAAAGATAGTTACAGGGTGGAGGAGAGAGCACAATGATGGTTACAGGATAGAGGAGAGAGTACAATGATGGTTACAGGATAGAGGAGAGAGCACAATTATGGTTAC
>NW_025153870.1:0-1418 GCF_004010195.1 Chiloscyllium plagiosum | reverse complement strand
GCGAAAAGGCAAGGGAATGTTGACCATAATGTTGAGAGCGCTCACAATGGACATGAGTACGCTGGCTATTCTTTCAGTGCAACACCTCGCCTTCAACTTGTTGCAGCAAATTGCTACAAAACGGTCAAAGGTGAAGGCGATAGTAAACCAGATGTTGCAGGAGAGCACTGAGTCGGCACGCAGGAGTGTAGTTCAACAGCGAGCTCGGTAAATTATACCTGAAGATCTGGCTCACAATCACATTGAAGACAAGGACCATCAGATCTCCTGTTGCCATGGCAGTCATGTAGTGAATGATTCCTTTGGAAAGGCCACACTTCCCTTGGGAAAGAATCAACACTGTCATCAGGTTTGCTGAAAAAAATAGAATCCCAATTATCACATGTATCAAAATGCCGATCAGAAATGGGCAAAGACAAGGCCTGGAATTACAGAAGGATGTTTCTGCAAATTTGTGGGCTGCTTCCTGGTGGTGCTAGACTTGTACATCAATGAACAAAACTGACATCTTAGTGGCAATACATTATCTCTCTCATAGAAGGTGATTTCAGGAGTAGAATAGAACTCACTGTCACTTTGCATACCTTGGCCTGCCTATTCCAAGCAAATAAATATTGCTGCTTTAGAAGCTTGGAGAAGGTTCATTTATCTTATTCCAGGGATTAAAATATGTTGCTGTGAAGAAAGGTTATGCTTCATCCATGTAAGTTATTAAGCAGACAGGATAAGGTGGATCAGTGGAAATATACTCCTCTTTATGGGACACTTGGGGGTACAGTTTAGTAATAAGTAGTTCCCCTTATCAAATAGAGACAAGGACATTTCTATTCTCTTCGAGGGTGTTTCGTATTTGGAATGCTCTTCCTCTGAAGGTAGTGGGACTGTGTCAGAAGGACTGAGTTGGATTGTTTTGATCACACAAGGCATTCAAAGGCTATGGAATGCAGGCAGAAGTCTGGATCTTATTCTCATCAATAGTACTCCTCCTGAAATTTGGAAAGGTGTCAAAGGGCCACATTGCCTATTTCTGTTCCGAATTCATAGGTATCTGTATTCCTCTCCTTTGGCTAAAGTTCGTCAAAGAAGTTGTATTTCTGAGGTGTCTTATATATATGGAACTACCATCAAGAATATCTTTATGTCAGGCCTGAAAAGTACATGTGGACTCTGCCCCCACACCTCTCTCTATGGCAAGGGGTTCCAAACATTCACAATCCTCTCCCGAGAAGAAATTTCTTCTCATCTACGAATTAAGTTGACACTCCTTTCTGCTGAGACTGTCCCCTCTGGGACATTTCAAAATAGAACAGGCAAGGAAAATGTCGCAACATCTTTCAAACACTTCCCAAAAATTTCAAGGATTTTCATGATGAATTGAATATTTCTATTCGAAATGTTTGTTGTCCTAATTTCTGGTG
>NW_025153869.1:0-1418 GCF_004010195.1 Chiloscyllium plagiosum | reverse complement strand
ACTGATACTGACTGACTCTGGGTCCCCCTTTAGCTCACTGTTCTCCTGATGCTGACTGACTCTGGGTCCCCCTTTAGCTCACTGTTCTACCGATACTGACTGACTCTGGGTCCCCCTTTAGCTCACTGTTCTCCTGATGCTGACAGACTCTGGGTCCTCCTTTAGCTCACTGTTCTACTGATGCTGACTGACTCTGGGTCCTCCTTTAGCTCACTGTTCTCCTGATACTGACTGACTCTGGGTCCTCCTTTAGCTCACTGTTCTACTGATGCTGACTGACTCTGGGCCCTCCTTTAGCTCACTGTTCTCCTGATGCTGACTGACTCTGGGTCCTCCTTTAGCTCACTGTTCTACTGATGCTGACTGACTCTGGGTCCTCCTTTAGCTCATTGTTCTCCTGATACTGACTGACTCTGGATTCTCTTGTAGCTCACGTTTCTCCTGATACTGACTGATTCTGGGGCCTCCTTTAGCTCACTGTTCTACTGATACTGACTGACTCTGGGTCCTCCATTAGCTCACTGTTCTCCTGATGCTGACTGATTCTGGGGCCTCCTTTAGCTCACTGTTCTACTGATGCTGACTGACTCTGGGTCCTCCTTTAGCTCACTGTTGTCCTGATGCTGACTGACTCTGGGTCTTCCTTTAGCTCACTGTTCTCCAGAAGCTGACTGACTCTGGGTCCTCCTTTAGCTCTTGTTCTCCTGATACTGACTGATTCTGACTCTGGGTCCTCCTTTAGCTCACTGTTCTCCTGATACTGACTGACTCTGGGTCCTCCTTAAGCTCACTGTTCTCCTGATACTGACTGACTCTGGGTCCTCCTTTAGCTTACTGTTCTCCTGATGCTGACTGACTCTGGGTCCTCCTTTAACTCACTGTGCTACTGATGCCGACTGACACTGACCCTGAGTCCTCCTTAAGCTCTTGTTCTCCTGATGCTGACTGACTCTGACTCTGGGTCCTCCATTAGCTCACTGTTCTCCTGATGCCAACTGACACTGACCCTGAGTCCTCCTTTAGCTCTTGTTCTCCTGATACTGACTGACTCTGACTCTGGGTCCTCCTTTAGCTCACTGTTCTCCTGATGCTGACTGACTCTGGGTCCTCCTTTAGCTCACTGTTTTCCTGATACTGACTGACTCTGGGTCCTCCTTTAGCTCACTGTTCTACTGATGCTGACTGACTCTGGGTCCTCCTTTAGCTCACTGTTCTCCTGATGCCGACTGACACTGACCCCGAGTCCTCCTTTAGCTCATTGTTCTGCTGATACTGACTGACTCTGGGTCCTCCTTTAGCTCACTGTTCTCCTGATACTGACTGACTCTTGGTCCTCCTTTAGCTCACTGTTCTACTGATACTGACTGACTCTGGGTCCTCCTTTCGCTCACTGTTCTCCTGATACTGACTGACTCTGG
>NW_025153868.1:0-1418 GCF_004010195.1 Chiloscyllium plagiosum | reverse complement strand
CCCAAGGCTATATTAATATTTATGGCTTATATTGTAAGACTAATCAAGAGACATATCTCAAAACATATATTTAAGGAAGAACCCACTCTACTCTCTTCTGCAGTCTTTCTGTAGGACACAGTTAAAACAATCCACTATCTGGCTAGAAACTTTGCTCAAACAGTTCCTCCAAACCAGTTGTAAATTTCACTGTTTGTTAATTTTCCTAGAGGCACTCCGATATCTAGCGATACATGAATTCAAACAGCAAAGGCAGTAATTGTGCAGGTACACTGTCCTTCAGTTTCTTCCCCTCACCATGTGCTTCCTTTGTCTGTGTACGTGTGTGACTCTGTGTCTCACATTTTTAGAGACACTGGGCTAGATTATACTTTAAATCTGTTGTAACCAGTGGAGACGTGGGGCTGGAAAAGGACGCAGCGACTCTCCAACATTTGTCGGAGCAGAAATGAGAAATTAACACGGGCTGTTCAAATGGGAATTCTCTTCCCCAGAGGTTTCAGCTCAAGACGGCAGATCAACACCACCATATCCAGCGTAATTAGACATTTTCCATAAATGTTGGCCTATCAACAACACCCACATTCCATGAACAAATCTAAAATGATAAACTGCAACAGAATTAATTGGATGGGAGCAAGACTGATAGACAAATGCCTGTTGCCTTCCAGAATTGTGCTGCCTGTGTACTTTGGCTTTGTGCAGTTTCCTAGTATTGTGCCTGGATGCTTGCATTTATTCCAAGTTGTGTTTTGCAACATTTGACAGACATGTGAATGGGGACAGACAGAAAAGTGCTGCGGAGACCACAATCAGATCAGCCATGATCTTGCTGTCTGGTCGAGCAATGACAAAGTGTCTAATGACCCACTCCTGCGCCTCAGTTCTCTGTTCCTATGTTCGAATCAGTCTTTAAAACCACTTGCATAGGAGCAGATGGAGACCAGTTTCTCCAAATACCTGGTTCGCAGTATTACACGATATCATTCAGTCCATCAACACTGTGTGGTTTGATGTGAGTTGGAAAATGTGATGGGAAATCCAAGCTGTCTATGAAAGTGGTCTCCCATCTCTTTAAAGAGTGTATCCTCTCTGCAAGTGGTGTTTCATTTGTTGGTCCACTTCTTGTAGACCCAGATTCATGTGAATATAGGGCCGATACCTCTCCCAGAGATGGCTCACAAAATTATTTTCTCTCATTGTCCTCAACATTCACTAACAACATTTCCAGGAAAATTAAAACCGTTAACTTTCCAAAGAAAGAATATGAGAACATAAAAACAGGAGTAGCAAATTGAATGCTCACACCATTGTATGCTATCATGGCTGACCTACTGTTGGCATTAACTCTTCTTTAATGCGCAATTCTTCACACCCCTCAGCTTTCTGACAGGTCAAAAGTCTATCTACCTCCTTTT
>NW_025153867.1:0-1418 GCF_004010195.1 Chiloscyllium plagiosum | reverse complement strand
AACATGACCTGCAGCTTCATACCGGGGGAGGACAGTGCTGCCAGTGGCTGTTAGGTTCACAATTTCAATTAGGTTCTATGATCCGGAACTTTCCAGGCAGGTGTGGGTGAGATATCCATCATCTCCCAGTATCTCAACATGGATGAGGTAAATACATTGTTTCTCCCATAGCAGGGAACTGCCGGGTGTATCCTTATTTTCCCAGCACAGTGGGCTTCTCTTCGGTGTACATGGCATCTTCAGAGTATGCATGTCAATGGGGAGAGGTAGAGGAACTGAAGGAGCTCTCTCTCTATTAATGTTACAGTGTGCCCATGTACAATACGTCATGCTGGTGAATATCCCTGTCCTGAATGCAGCCACAGTTCCTTCATTCAGAAGCAGGCAGCGTTTCCCAACGTCCATTGAGAAAGGAATGAATGCATCTTGGAGGAAGACCGTCCCGTTGATACACATTTCAAAACATCATCGCATCACCAACCAACCATATCAAAATATTGCATGGCGTCACTTGGAGCACCAAGGAGCAGACGATCAGGGATCGAGCAAAACCTCCCATGTCTGCACGGATCTCAGTGAACCTCCCAGTATCCAGCATCATTAAGTCCTGTAATCCCTCTCTATTTCAGTAACATACTGACTTCCATTATTTCTGTAAATGAAATTACAGATTATATCATGTTATATTCCACCTGCCAAACGATTATCCATTGCTTTTACCACTCTGTATATATTTGCAGACTCTCCAAACTCTCTTGATAATATAATCTCTTCCTTATCACAAAGACATCACTAAACTCAGTATCAGTACATCTGTTCCATCCCACTGATCATTAATACAGATTGTATATAGTTGAAGACCCAGCAGTGGTTGCTACATGACTCAATAGTTTACGACCTGTCCAACTGATTAAGACTGATTTATCCGGAGTGCCTGATTCCTGTTTGAAAACGAGTCCTCCCCATTCCTGTGTAACACATTAAAAGGGCTGAATAAGAACGAGGAGCATCAGTCGTCCATTCAGTTCCGAGAGACTGCTCCGCTATTGAATACAATCACGGCTGATGTCATCTCTGCTCCACCATTGAATACAATCATGGCTGATGTCATCTCTGCTCCGCCATTGAATACAATCATGATGGATGTCATTTTTTCTCCACCATTGAATACAATCACGGCTGATGTCATCTCTTCTCCGCCATTGAATGTAATAATGGCTGCTGTCATTTCTGCTGCGATATTGATTACAAAGTTTGGGAGAAGATTTGTAGCTCGGGTGCTCGTTGTTGTTGTTATGTTCACTGAGCTGAGAATTTGTGTTGCAGACGTTTCGTCCCCTGCCGAGGTGACATTCTCAGTGCTTGGGAGGCTCCTGTGAAGCGGTTCTGTGATGTTTCCTCCGGCATTTATAGTGATT
>NW_025153866.1:0-1418 GCF_004010195.1 Chiloscyllium plagiosum | reverse complement strand
CACATTTGTTTTGCTGAATAGCTTCTTTGGAAGGTTTTTTTAAATGGTGGAAGTAAATTTGAGGAGCTTCAGGTCTGTTTCAGATATAGTTGCGAGTATTTTGTTTAAAAAAACAAAACGAATTAAATTGGAATTTAGCTCCCTTCATTTCGCCATTCATCCACAAGCAGATAAAACTAAAATCAAAGTTCAAAGATATTACCAGCTAATTAAATAGTTGAGTTTTTTTTTTACTGGACACTGCAATTCTCTGTCGCACTACAAAATAACATGGAATTCATGCTAAACATTTCGAAATTCAACTTAGGCAACTGAATACAGAGCATGTCCAAAGTGATTATATTTAGAATATTCAATTAGAAGTTAACTCCCTTTAATTCTGCATTCAACCACAAGCAGATAAAGCTAAAAAGAACTTCAATAATCCTGTTAGCCAACAAAGTTAGTGACTTTATTTTTACTGTCCCTCAAAGTCTCTCTGACATTGCAAATTAACATTTCATTTCCAATCAGCATTTCTAAATTCAATTCAGGCAATCTAATATGGAGCATGTCTGAAATGATTATGTTCAGAATGTGAGTGTATGTCACTAAACAGTTTGGACCCTGAGATTCGAAGCACCTCCTTAGATTGCAGAATGTCTCTCCTTGCATCTTTTATTTTCTAATTGCTACGACCCTAAAATGCATCGAAAGGAAAGCTGTGTGCCTGAGAACCAAAAAGTGATTTGGCAATGATACAAAACACCCAGGTAACCTTTTGAAAGAGCATCTAATGAACTGGAACAGGCCAGTCCATTAGTTAAAAGTAAATCATCAACATGTAAACCATTTTCGGTAACTGTCTTGTACATCAGGACTGTTTGTTTAATTTAGATAGTATTACAATAATAATTACCACGAATGTAGGTTATAAACAGTACATTAATCTGTTCCATGGTGGCTCTGACAGGGGCAGTTAACTCGTAAAAATCAGCAATAACTCGCCGTTACACTACACTAGTATTAACCATGTATAAATGGCCCTCTCAGTTTTAATGAGATGCATGAATCAGAGGATGGTGCAACGAGTGGTGTGAGTTTGAACCAATTCGAGTTTGTTAATTTATTTTGGAAAAATAACAAATGTTACTGCAATGTGGGATTTTGGATCCATTAACTTCATATTCAGGAGCTTTACCGACACTCAATAGACAGGCTGAACTAACTAGAACGTCATTGCTTTCAATTTCCTGTTTTCTGATAGTCTTACAGTGAATACTGTATTCAGTGACTTTCCTTTTTAAAGAAGAAATGCCACGTGAAATGTGTCCATTGTGAGTAAACGGGCAAATATAGTTTGTTTGGAAGAATTTTATCTTGGTTGATTCATTTTCCCTTTAATGTACCAGATACAATAGTTGACAGCAATTAAGCTG
>NW_025153865.1:0-1418 GCF_004010195.1 Chiloscyllium plagiosum | reverse complement strand
TAGAAAATCTGGAAGTTCTGATGATGGATAAACCGCCTGGACGTGACAGGCTCCACCCTGAAGGAGAGTGCTGAAGAGAAAGCGAAGGCTTTCACGGTGATCTATCAGGTATCACCGGAGTCAGGAACTGTCGCAAGGGTTTGGAAAATCACTGTCATGTAACCCCCAGTTTAAGAATGAAGCAAGGTAAAAGGGAGGATACTCTAGGCCAATTAGCCTGACCTCGTGTGATGGTTAGATTTTAGAGGCCATAAGGAAGGATGAGCTTTCTGAATACTTGGAAGAGCATGAGAAAATAGGGAAAAGTCAGCATGGTTACATCAGGGGAAGGTCATGTCTGACAAATCTGTTCGAATTCTTTGTGGAAATAATGAGCTGATTAGACCAATGAGAGCCAATGGAACTTATCTATCTGGACTGCCAGAAGTCCTTTGACCAGGTGCTGCACAGCAGACTGCTGAGAAAGATAAGGGGCATGGTGTTAGAATCCAGGTACTAGCATGGATAGAATCTTGGCTGTCTAGCAGGAAGAATATAGTGGGGATAAAAGGAGCCATCTCAGGATTGAAGCTGGTGGCAAGTGATGTTCCACAAGGGTCAGTGTTGGGACCACAACGTTTCACTTTAAACATTAATGATCTGGATGGAGGAACTGACTGCATTCTGGCTAGGTCTGCAGACAATGTAAAGATAGGTAGAGGGACAGGTAGCATTGAGGAGGTGAGATTTGGACAGGTTAGGAGAGTGGGTAAAGAAGTGGAAGATGGGAGTACAATGTGGATAAGTGCGAGGTCATGCACTTTGGTCAGAAGAACAGAGACATGGACTATTTACGAAATGGGGAGGAAATTGAGAAATCTGAAGTGCAGAGGGACTTGGGAGTCCTAGTCCAGTTTTCTGTTCAGGTAAAGGTTCAGATTGAGCCGGTAGTTGGGAAAGCAAACATAATGGTGTCACTCCTCTCGAGAGGGCTCAAATATAAAAACGGGGATGTACTTCTGAGGCTCTGTAAAGCTCTTGTCAGACCATATTTCGGGTATTGTGAGCATTTTTGTGTCCTGTACCTCAGGAAGGATATACTGGCTCTGGAACAGGTACAGAGGAGGTGCATGAGAATGATTCCAGGAATGACAGTCTGAACAAATGAGGAGCGTTTGAGGACTCTGCGACTATATTGCATGGAGTTTAGAAGGACAAGGGAGGACTCTGATTGAAGCTTTCAGAATACTGAATGGCCTGGACAGAGTGGGCATTGGGAAGATGTTTCCATTGGTAGGAGAGGTGAGGACCCAAGGGCACACCCTTAGATAAAGGAAAGACCTTTTCGAACGAAGATACAGAGAAACCTCTTCAGCCAGAGAGTGGGGAATCTTTGGAATTCAAGTCTGTAGAGGCCAGGTCATTGAGGCTATTTAAAA
>NW_025153864.1:0-1418 GCF_004010195.1 Chiloscyllium plagiosum | reverse complement strand
AATACGCTGCTCATTCACAAAACCAACTGCTGAAGTCCACTGTCTCTAAACACATTTCCCTCCCACAGTTGCAATTTTTTCATTTTATTCAGTGTCTTTTCGCCTTTGGGCGACAGGTTGATGTGGATGGGCTGGGAAAAGACATTGACGTGTTCGGTCAGCCATAATGATATCAAATGGCGGGATAGCGCTTGCGGGTGAAATGGCCCCCTCCTATTCCTCTCTGTCTATGCTGTTTCTGACAGAGGGTTTTAAACACTAACATGATGAGGACCCCGTGAATCTACACCACGGAATACCAAGGACCTCCCCTTTATCCCATCACTCTCACAGCTGGAATACACAGCTCCTGTTGTAGGTTTAGATCAGACAGTGGAGGATTCTCCCAGGCGCTCTGTCAGACTGCATGTTCCTTCACACAGGTTTCCAACTGGACACATGGCGCGAACGGCCGTGTGGATATTGGGGATTCAGGGACAGATCTCCCCTTTTCCTAGCTAGAGTTCTGGCCACGGTAATAATCATGAATTTCGGGCATTCTGGATCTTACTCTGGATTTTTATCACTTACAATTTAAACTCAAATTCAATTTACTCTCGCATAACATTCTTATATCTTCAGTATTCATGAAAACTGTGCAACATGTCCTTGGATGCAACCATGTTGAATATTGATGATGAGTGCAGTATATTTCTTGTTGTCTGTAGGAACATGCAGAAGGAAGATAGTGAAGTGTCGTTGAATCGAATTCTGTGCCAAATTGAAGCCGACCGAATGAGAAGTCCTGTGACAGCGATAATATAACATTGTCTGTAAACAACGCAGCGAGCCACGGAAACCCAGTTTTCAATCAAGTCTATTTTGCACAACGTTTTTCTATGTCCTATTTCCTGAACCTGATGCTCAAAAGTCACAGGTCCATATCAGTTCCTCCTCCTCTGCCTTAGCTTTAATTTCAGAACCACAGCAAAAGTAGAACAGGCGGGTCGAAGGTCCCAGAGGTACGAGTAGGGCACTTTGTAGGATTGCTGCCGGCGGCTCCAGTGGAGCAACTGATCAGCGCTTGGTACTTAAGAGCGTGTAAAAACGCCGCAGTTGTAATTCCAATCGTTATCTAAAGCTGTTTTTACTGACGTTAATCGGGAATTATTGGAGCATCAGACTGAAGCGTAGTTGAAGAATAATGTCGAATAAAGCAGCATCTATTCTAAAACTCCAGTTGCTGATTTGGGAAAGGTATCAATTGTTAACTGTAAAACTGCACATATTCCCCAAGTAATTATCCATCTGTGGATCGAGAAACAGAGATGATATTTTAGCTTGAGGACTTTTTTTCCAATCTCTAACACTGCACTGGATTACATTCTTGAAAAGGCTCTTAAAATCGTTTCATATAATCCTGTTTGCTGCAAACTCAC
>NW_025153863.1:0-1418 GCF_004010195.1 Chiloscyllium plagiosum | reverse complement strand
ACTTATGGAATGACAGCTTGACAGGATTGTGTGCATTATAAATAAAAAATGAATACCATTATTCTATATGGTCAGAAGTTTCTCATTTTCTGAAATGCAAATTAAAATGTTTTTATTCTATATGTAAATTGGAACAAACTGATGAATTGGTCAGTCAATGTGCCTATTCAGCTAAAGACAACTTTCATTCTTTCCGAAAATCTATGATTTCTAAGAAGTCACCATCTCCTGTGATTATTTAATGAAATAAGAGTGATGTCAACCCTTTTCGGTGTACTTCAAAAAAATTCAAACGTGTTTCCAAGTTTAAAATGAAAAGCAATATTCAGAATGATTGAGAGATTGTACATTGCAATGTCCTTGCATTAGTTATTATATGGAAAATTAGTTCCACAATTACACCCCTTACCGAATTGAACAATTATTAGATATCGGCAACAAATCAATTTGAAAACTTTTATTAATGAATTTAAGAATAATGAGGTATCTCCTCTTACTATTCCACTGCGTAATGTTCAGAAACGAAGAGAAATATTGCAGTAACTGGCGTTCTCTGAATTCCAATGGTTGAGAAAACTGTGACCTTTCAAATGAGCAAAAGATAGATATTTACAAATGATGTTGCAATGGCAATTGTTGGTCTTTTGTGGGTATATTGGCCTGATCCAACAGGTTTTAATATTGTAGCAGTCACACTAAGAAATATGGAAGATATTAAAAGCACATTGTGCTTATTATAAAGCCTAAGTTAAAGTATTGCATAATTATTGTAATTGATCGTTGTTTCTAGAATCCTGATAGATAAATTGACTTAATATTTTGAATACACTTTGCTCTGATGTCGATTGTATATTCATTAAGATTAATAAATTGAAAATTAAAATATAAAACGTGACTTTAATAATTAAAAAAACTCAGCAACGTTTGAACACAGTTCAACATTTTTTTGGTCGGTTCATGTCTATTTTATTAATGTATCTTTTATCATGATAAATGTTTAGACAAATGTCAGAACTAGGAAGAAAATAATTAGGCCGAGAAAGTGAGTATTATTATGAACAAAACATCGAGTTAATAATATTTGCTACTGGAAGTCATTTTGTAGCAAATGACTAATAATTGTGATTATTGTTCATTGACAACTAATGTTGGAAGAAAATGAAATTATCTCAAAACGAAATTAAAATAAATATCATTTTGGAGGTCACATGATTTAAAAAACGGAAACTGTCACTTAATGTGAGATTTGAGCTGAAAAATCGTTCTTGCCACCCCCTCCCCCACCCCAGTGTAGACTTTTCATGAAATTAAAATTTAGTATTAGTTGAACTAAATAACAAATGGATGTACCTACATTGTTTTCATGTACACGAGAAAAGTAAAATAATTTTTACATGAAAATGATATCGCTCTGCAAG
>NW_025153862.1:0-1418 GCF_004010195.1 Chiloscyllium plagiosum | reverse complement strand
CGGCCAAGAGAGGATGTGACCCGGCTCATTTAATAATAATTTTGAATCCTGGAAAAGGAACACACGGACGAGTGCTGGGACGACCGGTTAGTGACTATACACGGGGGTACACACATTTAAAAAGGCCAGACAACTCCGTGCACGGATCAAGGTAAGAGTTTTTTTGTTCTTCCTTGTTGGCCGCGTGGTTTTGACGGTCATCTGTGAAAACGCTTTGGGCGTTTAAGACCAGGACCGAAGATAAGCCACAGGAAATTGTGGTTTTGACGGTCATCTGTGAAAACGTCTTAGGCGTTTAAGACCAGGACCGAAGATAGACCATGGGAAATCAGACTTCTAGATTTACTAAGGAGAAGTCAGGGAAGACTGCAAATGGGAAAGAAATACCCCCCGATAGTCCATTAGGTCTGAAGTTAAGTCTATGGACGGACAGTAGTAGAACGAAGGACTTAAAGAAAGAGACCATGATAAAATATTGTTGTTTTATATGGACTAAGGAACCTATCCGCGCCCCCTCGGTAGTTTGGCCCGAGTATGGGTCTGAGGAAGACTGGGTGTGTCAAATCCTAAATGTATATGTTAACAGAAAACAACCGTTTGACCCAGAAGAGAGCAAATACGCCGCCGCCTGGTTGGCGGGCGACGGCGAGAGTCCCACGCGTCTCTATCCTCTGATTACCCAAACAGACCCGAGGAAGCCCCAGAAGTCTTGGGACATCCTCACCGACGGTTTGCCACCGTCTGCCCCGCCCCCGTATATACCACCCGCGCACAACCAGGCGCACGACCAGGCGTCCAGCGTGGACCTCCCTCCTGCGACGGATAAATCCGATTCCCAGCAGGCTATGACCAGTGAGGCAGGGACTGCTGGGGGGGGTGCACAGGAGGGGGCGCAGAACCCACCCCAGGCACTAGGAAATCAGTCCGACTCGAGATGCGGAAAGGCCGAGAAGAGGAAATGAGAGCTGGGAGGAGTGACAATATTGAACAGCTGAACCCCTTACGAGAGGTGCCGTTTGGGAACGAAAGGAACGGGTTCGTAGTACAACCTTTAAATTCTGGGGATATCCGGCAACTCCGTAACGAACTACCCCGTCTACTGGACGACCCCATCAGTGTGGGAATACAACTGGACCAATTTCTGGGGCCCAGTATATACACATGGGCTGAACTGCAGGCCATGATGAGAATACTATTTAATTACGATGAAATTGTTATGATCCGGAATAGTGCAATGGCCATTTGGGATAGGGAGCATCAGGACGGCCCTCAGCGTGGAGAGCAGAAGTACCCCTTAGAGGTCCCCCGGTGGGATCATAACGACGCGGGGGGACGGGCCAATATGACAGATCTCAGAAGCCTTATAATCAGGGGGATCCAAACCAGCGTGCCCAAACAGCGGAATTTAGCGAAAGCAT
>NW_025153861.1:0-1418 GCF_004010195.1 Chiloscyllium plagiosum | reverse complement strand
CATGTGACCTCTAAAATGAGTTGTATTTTAATTCCATTATAAGAAAAAAAAATCTGCTTTGGAAATGTTAGAATCTGTTTCTTTTATTTTCAGCATTAGTTGTCAATGAACAATAATCATGTAATTATCAGTCATTTTGAGCAAAATAATTTTTTGACCCAAATGCCATTAACTCGACCTTTTGTTCACAATAGTACTCACTTTCCCGGTCTAATTATTATCTTCCTTATTCTGACATAGATATCTAAACATTTATAAGGATAAAAATTAAGTAAATAAATATGACTCACCAAACATCCCCAATGTTGAACTGTGTCAATTGTTGCTGAGTTTTGTTTAGAATTATTAAAGGGACTTTATGTTAATTTTCTGTTTATCAATCTTAATTATTACGCAATCGACGTCAGAGCAAAGTGCTTTCAAAATAGTAAGTTAATTTATCTATCAATATTCTATAAACAATGACCAATTATAATAATTACACAGCACTTTGTGCTTTTACGAAGTCTAAGTTAATGTGTTTTTAATATCTTCCATATTTCTTATTGTGAATGCTACAATATAAAAACCTGTTTGGTCGGGCCAATACACCCAGAAAAGACCAATAACTGCCCTTGCGACATCCTTTGTAAATATCTGACTTTTGCTCATTTGAAAGATCACAGTCATCACAGTCATTGATATTCAGAGAACACCAGTTATTTTACACTGCAATATTTCTCTTCATTTCTGCACATTACTCAGTGGAATAGTAAGATGAGATATTTGGTTATTGTTAAATTCATTAATAGTAGTTTCAAAATGAATTTGTTGCTAATATCTAATAGTTGTTCAATTCGGCAAAGGATGTAACTGTGGAATTTTGGTTCCATATAATAACTATTACAAGGACATGTCAATGTAAAATCTCTCAATCATTGTGAATATTGCTTTTCATTTTAAACTTGGAAACACATTTGAAATGATTTGAGTGTAATTCTCTTCAATGTTAACATCACAATAATGATTGAGTATTTTTCATGTGCAAATTTATTTAAATTCCGATGAATTTTTTTGAAGTACACAAAAAAAGGATTGACATCTTTCTTGTTTCATTAAACAATCACAGGAAATGGTGGCTTTTTAGAAATCATACATTTTCAGAAAAAAATGAAAGTTGTCTTCAGCTGAATAGTCACACTGACTGACCAATCCATCATTTTGTTCCAATTTACGTGTAGAACAAAAAGATTTTACTTTGCATTTCATAAAATGAGAAACTGTTATGAACAAATAGAATGATTGTATTCATTTTTGTTTATCAATTTACAGTAATCACACAATTCTGTCAAGTTGTCATTCTGCAAATTATCAGAAAAGTCATATTTAATTAAGACATCTGTTATCTCCCATCATTATTGTAAATTACTATTTAATTT
>NW_025153860.1:0-1418 GCF_004010195.1 Chiloscyllium plagiosum | reverse complement strand
AGGATTGGGAAAGCTTTCGAAACCCACAAAAAAACAAACAGGAAAGAATGGAGGGACAAACCGAATTTTTGAGAGTCAGCTTGGAAGCATCAATGAGAAATCGGCGGACTGGGTCTATTGGGTACCCGTTCTCCTTAAATGCACTATATACGTATTTCTCTTGTGCTCTTCGTAGTTTCTCTGTGCTGCAGTGTGTAGTGGCTCGTTGATATAATGTCCTGATGCAGCTTCGTTTGTGGGTGTTGGGATGATTGCTTCTGTGGTTAAGAACTTGGTTTGCGTGTGTTGTTTTTCTGTCGACGCTAGTTTGAAGTTCCCCATTGACTGTTCACTCTACTGTGACATCGAGGAATGGCACTATGTTGTTGTTCTCCTCCTCTTCAAACCAGGAGCCCCCCTCAGGCCATAGTCTCACTACTTGGAACACCAATATACAGAGTAGTCAAAGGCCTCCACTGAAGACTAAAACACCAAGTCGAAGATTCACGTCACTCCATTTACTTCATCCAAGAATTCCTGAACACCAAAGACACCAAGATCAAAGATGATGGAATAATGTTGTGCTTTGGCATAACAGCCCTGTTCACATCCATTAATATCAACGTGGCCAAAGAAAACTGAAGACACTACTCGAAGAACCAAAGTCACAAACACAGCACCAACTTCATCAGCGAAGATAACACTGTCAACCTCGTGGACCTGTGCCTTATCACCCACTTCATATTCAGTAACAAGCCCTACAAACAAATCAACGGAACACCCATGAAACCACCAGTGTCAGGATTCCTAGCAGAAGCAATAATGCAGAGACTCGAACAAACAGCCCTTCCAACGATCCAATCCAAACTTTGGGTCCGCTACAGTGATGACACTTTTGTCATCAAAAAATGAAACAAATTAGAGGAAACCTACAACACCATCAACAATATCCTTACTGGCATAAAATTCACAAAAGAGGAGAACAACAACAAAGTGCCATTTCTCGATGTCACAGTAGAGCGAACAGTGAATGGTAAATTCAAAACAGCGTCTACAGGAAAACAACGCACGCGAACCAAGAACTTAGCTACAGAAGCAATCATCCCGACACATACAAACAAATCTGAATCAGGACACTATTTCAACGAGACACGACACACTAGAGCACCCAGGAACTTCGAAGACCAATCAATAACTGTACAGCGCATTTAAGAAGAACGGGTAGCCAACAAACCCCACAGAAAGTTGCTTCTCTGACCGGGGCGGTGGTGGTGAGAGCGCCGAATCCTAACCACTAGACCACCAGGGAGATGTCAATGCCTGATGTCAGATCTGCTGGAAATGACTTACCTGCCCGAAAATCGAACCCGAGCCGCGGTATATCGAAGGCTTTCACCTGTGCATCTACCAATATCATTTCTTGTATCCATTGCTCCCGG
>NW_025153859.1:0-1418 GCF_004010195.1 Chiloscyllium plagiosum | reverse complement strand
TCATGCCTCACAAACTTAATCGAGTTCTTTGAGTATGTGACTACAAAAGTTGATGAGGGTCGAGCTGTGGATGTGGTGTATATGGACTTCAACAAGGCATTTGATAAGGTTCCACAAGGTATGCTCATTCAGGAGGTCAGGAGGAATGGGATTCAGGGAACATAGCTGTCTGGATACAGAATTGGCTGGCCAACAGAAGACAGCGAGTGGTAGTAGAAGGAAAATATTCTGCCTGGAAGTCTGTGGTGAGTGGTGTTCCACAGGGATCTGTCCTTGGGCCTCTATTGTTTGGAATTTTTATTAATGACTTGGTGAGAGGATTGAAGGATGGATCAACAAGATGGCAGATGAAACAAAGGTCGGAGGTATCGTTGACAGGATAGAGGGTTGTTGTAAGCTGCAGCGGGACATTGACAGAATGCAGAGATGGGCTGAGAGGTGGCAGATGGAGTTCAATCTGGATAATTTCGAGGTGATGCATTTTAGAAGGTCGAATTTGAAAGCTAAGTACAAGATTAAGGATAGGATTCTTGGCAGCGTGGAGGAAGAGAGGGATCTTGGGTGCAGGTATATAGATCCCTTAAAATGGCCACCCAAGTGGACAGGGTTGTTAAGAAAGCATATGGTGTTTTGGCTTTCATTAACAGGGTATTGAGTTTAAGAGTCATGAGATCTTGTTGCAGCTCTATGAAACTTTGGTTAGACCTCACTTGGAATACTGCGTCCAGTTCTGGTCGCCCTATTATAGGAAATTCTGAATCTGCCTCACAGAACCAGCTCAGACAGTATATACTGGGACAAGCCGACAGCTCAACATGAAAAGCTGTGCAGACTATGCCAGTGTATTGCTCATTAAGCTGGACTATGTGCCCAGCATTGGGAGTATTCCCAACATTTGCCAGTGTATTGCTGCGCCGCTTCCACTCAGTAACTGACAAACACAGGAAGATTTGTAGACCATACTGCGAATGACAGTAAAAGGGTCTCCCACAGATTTGTGTCTCGGCATTGCCATGCATCAGCACAAGGCAAGGGGTTTTTAAGTGTACATGTGTGCGCGTGTATCCTGAACAGTGATCGATGTGAAAATCATGGTCTGAGAGAGAACGTGCATGGAGGAAATGAGTTAAAAAATGAAGAACTGTTGGAATTCGATTAATGGACAGAGAGAGAGAGGGACTTTACATGGATATGTGTCAGGAGGTACTTAAGAATATAAGTTGAAGCTGGGAGTCTCAGTGGCGAATTATTGCCATCATAAAACATAATTTCATAAATCAAGAATCAAATAGCAGATGGGATTTGACAGTGACGTATCGTCAGCAGAAGTCAGATATTAACCATGGGCGGGATTGAGTCGGAGGAACGAAAGAGAGTTTGCAACGAGAAGAGACGACAGTGGTCTCCATGCTCCCAAT
>NW_025153858.1:0-1418 GCF_004010195.1 Chiloscyllium plagiosum | reverse complement strand
AGGAATGAAGCGATGGCGAGAAAGCCTCTCACAACTACATGCCAAGGACGAATGCTCTACAGGATGAGGGACACTTCAGCAAAATGGTTCCTTAACCGGCAGGGAAGCCACGATCAAGAAAATGGCTTCCACAAGGGGGTCTGGACACAGTAGGGTTGTAGTTCCCACTCATGAAAGGATTCCAAATGAGAGGCACAGATTTGAAAGTGTTCGCAGAGAAAGTAAATGGAATATGAGAAAAAATGTTTCCACATGGCAAGTAGTTAGGATCTGGAATGCAACGTCTGATTCAGTTGAGGCACTCAAGAGGAAAAATGATGATTCCTGGACTTTGTATTGGGTAATGAGCCCAGCAAGGTGATCAAATTTGCAGTGCGGGACCATTTTCCATGTTCTATGTTCTAGTTGGTGGGCGGCACATTATCAGAGAAGTATTGGACAGAGTGCAGAAGTGATTTACAAAAATGGTTCCAGGAATGAGACACTTCACTTATGAGGCTAGATTGAAGAGGTTAGGACTGTTTGCTTTGGAGAGAAGGCGGCTGTGAGGAGATGTGATGGATTTTACAAAATCATGATCGAGCTGGATAGAGTAGGTCGGGTGAAGTTTTTCCTGATGATAAAAGGAACAGAAATAAGAAGGCAGAGATTTAGAGTCAGTGACAATCACCTGCTAATACATATGGTTGTCCACTTCGGACACTCCGTGTCACTGGTCAGGTTTGTGTGAGTCCTTGTGAGGCTGATGAGGCCGATCCTAGAGACGTATCTCCAACCACTTTGGGCAGGTGCTTCTGGGAGGAGGTGGAAGTGATCCTTGGCCTTGAGATCATTGGAATTCCTTTCTCTGTACCTTCTCTCTACTTCCTCTTGCCGAGGAGCTGCTCGGCAATTGTGTCTTTTCATACAGGAGTCTCCTCCAAGTCAGTTTCTTCTGAACAAAGGTCTCCCATGTATTGATGTTTATGTTATATTTCTTGAGGCAAGTGTCAGGGAGTCTCTGAAATGCTGCCTTTGTCCTTCTATTCTTCACCCAGAAGGAAGGTTCTTGGAAAAGATTTGCTTTGAAGTCGGAACATGGACATCCTAAGCACATGGCCGGCCCAGGGGAGGTGGTTATTGATGGTCATGGCCTCGCTGTTGCTGCTATTAGCTACTTCAAGGAGGCTGATATTAATATGCCTGTCCTCCCAGCTAATGTGGACAATCTGTCTCAAACACTGTTAATCATATTTCTCAAGGGTCTTGAGGTGCCGTCTACATGTAGTCCAAGGTTTGCAGCCCGGTAAAAGGAGTCAGAAGTAAACCTGCCATATACTCAAGGGTCTTGGTATCAACACGAATATCATGGTCATTAACGGCTTTCATCCCAAAGTGTCAAAGATGATTCTCTCAGATTGGATGTGCTGTTGAATCTC
>NW_025153857.1:0-1418 GCF_004010195.1 Chiloscyllium plagiosum | reverse complement strand
ATCCAATGAATCAAACGTGATTCATTATTTCAAAAAAAAACTTAACACACTTATTAAGGAATCAAACTGCACAAGTTCATTCAATCAAAGACATGGCACTTGTCAATTCAATGCGTAGAGCTACTCTCATTCATTCACTGCCACAAGCTTCACGCAATGTGTTAATCAAACATTCACTCCATGAAACAAACAGCACGTGTTAATTCAATAAGTAGAGCTCTTAGGTTTGATTCATTGAATGAATGATTGCATTGATTCAATGAAGCAAACCTAATTCCTTGTTTCAAAGGAACAAACGTAATTCACTTATTTAGTGAATTCGACTGCACTCGTTCCTCCAATGAAAAAGACTGCACATGATAATTCAATGGGTTGAGGTAGTCTCATAGGTTCCACGCCACAACCTTAGCGTTTTAATTCAATGAGTAGTGCTAATCTGATTTATTTAGTGTGTCAGGCTGAACTCGTTAAATCAAACAAACAAGCTTAACTCAGAAACCTCGTGAATCAATCTGCACCCATTCATTTAATGGAATGCACTGCACGACTTATTCAAAGAGTAGGACTCCTACCATTTATTCAATGCCACGAGCTAAACGCATTCGCTCAATGAATCAAACTGCACACGTTCATTCAATCAAAGACATGGTACTTGTCAATTCAATGCGAAGAGCTAATCTCATTCATTCACTGCCACAAGCTTCACGCAATGTGTTAATGAAACTGAACACATTTACTCCATGAAACAAACTGCCCATGTTAATTCAATGAATAGAGCTTCTCTGTTGCACTCCATGTGTCATGCTTAATGCTTGAATACAATCAATCACATGGCATTTTTCTCAGTGATTGAATCAAACTTCAATGAATCAAATTCAATGAATTCATTGAATCAAACCTAATTCCTTGTTTCAAAGGAACAAACGTAATTCACTTATTTAGTGAATTCGACTATACTCGTTCCTCCAATGAAAAAGACTGCACATGATAATTCAATGGGTTGAGGTAGTCTCATTGGTTCCACGCCACAACCTTAGCGTTTTAATTCAATGAGTAGTGCTTCTCTGATTTTTTTACTGAGTCAAGCTGAACCCGTTAAATCAAGCAAACAAGCTTAACTCAGAAACCTCGTGAATCAATCTGCACCCATTCATTTAATGGAATGCACTGCACGACTTATTCAAAGAGTAGGACTCCTACCATTTATTCAATGCCACGAGCTAAACGCATTCGCTCAATGAAACAAACTGCACGCATTCATTCAATCATACATATCGAACGCCTTAATTCAATGAGTAGAGCTTCTCTCATTTATTTACTGTGTCAAGCTGAACAAACAAACGTAACTCGTAAACCTCGTGAATCAATCTACAACCATTCATTCTATGAAATGCACTGCACGACTTATTCAAAGAGTA
>NW_025153856.1:0-1418 GCF_004010195.1 Chiloscyllium plagiosum | reverse complement strand
TCCCAGAACTTGTTTCAAATTACCTTCAAGAATTTTACTTAAATGCAGAGCTTTTCGAACAACAATGTCAGTCTGACTCGATATTGGGACACAGACAGAATTCACACCTATTGTTAGAAAAGCTCTACATTTAAATGACATTCTGAAATGACTGATCTTTAACATTGAGAATAGTTACATTGATATATTCAGAAACATTGTTAAAGTCTGAAAGCATGTTCACTTTTTGAAAAGAGCTGCTGAAATCTTTCTGAAACTTGCATTGAAACGTGCGCAGTTAGCCCACAGCCCAAGACAGGCTGTAAAGGATGAATGGCCCAATCCTAGTTTTGTGAAATTGATTCTGACTATGTAGAAATAGAGTCACAGAGTTGTAGAGCACAGAAGCAAACCCTTCAGTCCAGACAACCAAATATCCTAAATTAATCTAGTGACCCATTTGCCAGCATTTGGTCCATAGCCCTCTGAATCTTTTCTATTCATGTCTCCAACCAGATGCATTTTTTTCTTCTTCAGCTAATTGAAGCTGGAGAAGCCTGAAATCTTTAAAGGATTTCCTGAAAAAAACTTTTATTCAAGATTTGGCTCAGTGGTGGATTTTCTAAAGCTTTGCTATTATAGTTTTCAATTTGTCAAAAAAACTTTGTTGTCCAAGGCAGAGTAAATATTCATTTAAGATATAATTGAGATATATACATTCTTTACTATGTTTTTCCATCATTACCAGTGATTGTCCATCATTTGGTACATTGAGCATCATCTTTTTGTGATTCAACAGATATGATTTGAAGTGAATTCTGCAAGATACTTTTGTATTTTATCTAACTTTGCTTTGTATGAAAGATTTCCTTTGTGACGTTTTAATTAAAATATCTCGATGAATAATAATGAAACAGCTAATTTATTCTGAAATTATTTCAATTAGTTGGTCGATTGCCAAATAATAGCTGCATAACTGTTGTAAATATTGACACCCAGGAAAGCTATTTTGTTTAATATATTTCCTTTGTAAAGATTTTATAAAATGATTGTATTTTCATATGAAATAAAATTTGCAGTGTTTTATTAAATGGTTGAAAGTAACTTTGCACTTAATTGCTCCATTTAGGATTAAACATAGATTATTTTTTATCAAAATCATTCACAATTTATGGTGAGTGTATTAACAAACAAATGTTGCCATTGAATTGCCTCAAACACAATTTGAAATTCTTGAATGAGTTGAATAAGGGGTACACTGTGAATATTTATTGTGCATTTTTGAAATTCTCTGCACCGCCATTGCATTTGGTTAAACAAGATATGTAACCCTCCTCATAACTTTGTATTTCTTTGATATTTCATTTGCTATTGCCCAAATAACTTCATCAAATGCCAAAACGTGTTTTAAGCTGTGAATTTTCGGTCTGGTAATGTCA
>NW_025153855.1:0-1418 GCF_004010195.1 Chiloscyllium plagiosum | reverse complement strand
CAATAATAACTAAAAGATCTGCAAATGGTGTAAGTTAAACACTGACTTCTCTTCACAGATGCTGCCAGAACTGCAGAGCTTTTCTGCAACTCCTGAGACTGTGTTATCGTGTTTCAGCTATCCAGACCCACAGGATCAATTTCTCACCATCTAACCTTTGAAGCCTGTTCAGAATTCGAAACATTCAAATGAAATCGTATTTCAATTTTCTGGAATATGGACACAACTTATTCAAAAGCTCAGCACTGGAGCAAGTGGGTTCCAAATAGTGAACTTGTTTTTGTGATTCATTAATGTGTTTGGCTCATTGCCTCTGGGTTACCACGTACTACTCAGGTATAATTGTTCTGGCGAAGTTGACGATGAGTTATCCTCTTGAAGAGCTGCCATTCATTTTGTCCATATAAACCCATAATGATGTAAGGGAGGGAGTTCCAGGATTTCCAACCAATGGCACTTGTGGAACTGAGACGTTTCTCCGAGCCAGGGTGGCGAGTGGCTTGATGTGGAATTGTCAACTGGTGTCCCTTGTCTCTGCTGTGCTCAGTGCTCCACGCCATAATGCTGTGGTTCTGGAAGCTGCTTTGTGAGGAACTTTGGGCAATTTCGACAGTGCATCTTGTCTGTGGTACACTCCACTGCTACTGAGTGTGGGTGGTGGAGACAGAGAATGTTTGTGACTGTGGTGCTGAGCAAGCTGCACTGCAACTTATTTCTATCTAATTATGGAGAACATAAGTACTTGCCATCATCATCAATCCATTTCGCAGCTGGACATCCAGTGATTACACAGATGTGGTATGCAAGTCTGCCAGTTGCTCAAATGACCATGAACTTTTAACTAGATTCACTTTTTCACGGATATTATGCCGAGAGACCTCACTCGACTGTTCCACTTTCTCATCAACATTTCATCTGTTAAAATTTGGGAACGAGCTGATGGACACAGATTGTGCTTCAGATGGTTAGACACAGCGCAGTGTCAGTTACTGCACACTGATTCGGTTTGGATTTATGCATGTGCATCTCAGAATGTGTGTGTGCATTATCGTGTGTTCCTGTCTCTGTGATTCTGTGTGTGTCTACCCATCTATCTCTGTCTGACTATCTGTGCCTATTTGAGTGTGTTTGTGTCTCATTGTGTGTATTAGTGTGTGTCTCCATGTTTATATATCTCTGTGTCTGTACTCTGTGCAATGGGCTCTCTGTTGTCTTCGGGATTGTAACAATTGACATGGGGTTTAAACCCCAATCTATCTGTACATCTGTGTGTGTGTGTGTATGTGTGTGTTTTGTCCCTGTCTCTCTGTGTGTGTGACAGACGGAAATCCGTACAAATACTCAGACACAATCACATATACAGAGAGGTGTGAAGAGACTCCTATAGATAGAAGCACACATATCGACTTAGAGAGACA
>NW_025153854.1:0-1418 GCF_004010195.1 Chiloscyllium plagiosum | reverse complement strand
TATTTTCATAGAGCAGGATGAAGGCTTTATTAAAGTATTCAAAAGAACTTTACATCACTATTTGATGAATGTAATGAGCAGGGTTAGAGGAAAAGGGTTGGGATATGGCACTAAGGGATGATGGTCACCTATAGAGCTGATGCATAAATAATGGTTAAATGGTCTCCTAGTGCACTGTAATAATTCTGAGAATCTGAGACTGTTGATTATTCTGCCTTGTATCTCCACATCCAGGTAATTAATATTTAATGTCTGTCTCCCACCATAAACCCAATTTTGTATCCAGTTGGCAAGTTCACCCTTAAGCCTATGTGATCTAACTTTTTAAATTAGTCTACAGTGCTGATCCTTGTCAAACACTTTATTGATGTCCAAATAAACAACCTCTATGGCTCTGCCCTCAACAATCATTTGGGTTACTTCATTAAAACAATTCAATCAATTTTCTGAGACAAGCTTCTCCTTGTACAAAGCCAGGCTGACTATCCCGAATCAGTCCTTGCCTCTCCAAACACATGAACATTCAATCTTTCAGATTCAACTCCAACAAATTACCCACCATTGATGTCAGACTCACAGGTCTCTATTTTCCAGGCTTCTCCTTACAGCCTTCCTTAAACAATGGCACAACGGTAGCCACTCTCCAGTCCTCCAGTACATAATACAAGCAGTTCAGCTAGGGGCCCTATAATTTCCTCAACAACTTCCTACAACATGCTGGGATACACTTCATCAGTTCCTGGAGATTTATCTCCCCTTATGTTTTCTAAGACCTCTAGCATAATTCTCAGAAGATTAGAATGTTGTTGCCACATCCACTACTATTCCTGCCCAAATTCAAACTCATTCATCCTGAGTACATCTCATCTCCATGGGTTGAGTTTTTGACTTGGATGGCAGATGACACTTGAAGTCCTTGTTATATAAGGTATCAAATCCACTTTCAACTCCTCCATTACTGTTACTTAAACAACATTCTCTTCCCTAGAGAACGGAGGGTGAAAATATATTTCATCGAGTACTTTACGCAAGTTGTCTGTCTCCAGAGGAAGGTTATTTGCTGTGTCCAAATCAGCACCACATCCTCCTTTGACTTTTATTTTCCTACTTTGAGGTAAGGCCCACAGTCTGAGGTCCTCTCAACAGAGAACACCAGAGGGATAACATCCAGGCAAGATTCTGACACTACCTAATTCATCAACATCTCTCTCATTTTATTTAATTTTTCTTGTTTCCATCTTTTTTCTTTTTTCTTTTTTATTTCTTTACCCCCACACTACCATTGAACTGCGGTAGTGATTATATTTTCCCCAGCACCCATGTTGTGTGAGGCATTTGACTCATACACTGACCAATTAATACACTTCAGAGCGGGAGAAATGAGATTCAACTCTCTGCAGGCGGACCAGTTTCAGGAA
>NW_025153853.1:0-1418 GCF_004010195.1 Chiloscyllium plagiosum | reverse complement strand
CTGGAGGCTGCCTGATCTGCTGTGCTGTTCCAGCAATAAAGTTTCAACTTTGATCTCCAGCATCTGCAGACCTCACTTTCTCCTCCTTAATGGTCAGGGGAGCCGGGTAATGGTAAGGGGAACAGGATAATGGTTAGGGGAGCCGGGTAATGGTCAGGGGATCCACAATAATGGTCAGGGGAGCAAGGTAATGGTCAGGGGAGCTGGGGTAAAGGTCAGGGGAACAGGATAATGGTTAGGGGAGCCGGGTAATGGTCAGGGAACCCGGGTAATGGTCAGGGGAGTCGGGGTAATGGTCAGGCGAGCAAGGTAATGGTCAGGGGAGCAGGATAATGGTCAGGGGAGCCACGGTAATGGTCAGGGGAGCCAGGGTACTGGTCAGGGGAGCCAGGGTAATTGTCAGGGGAGACCGGGTAATGGTCAGGGGAACCGGGATAATGGCCATGGGAGCAGGATAATGGTTAGGGGAGCCGGTAATGGTCAGGGGAGCAGGGTAATGGTCAGGGGAGACCAGGTAATGGTCAGGGGAGCAGGGTAATGCTCAGGGGAGAAAGTGAGGACTGAAGAAACTGGAGATCAGAGCTGAAAATGTGTTGCTGGAAAACCACAGCAGGTCAGACAGCATCCAAGGAGCAGGAGATTCGACGTTTCAGGCATGAGTCCTTCTTCAGGAAATGGTCAGGAGAGCAGTGTAATGGTCAGGGGAAACCGGGTAATGGTCAGGGGAGCAGGATAATGGTCAGGGGAGCCACGGTAATGGTCAGGGGAGACGGGGTAATGGTCAGGGGAGAAGGGTAATGGTCAGGTGAGCTGGGGTAATGGTCAGGGGAGAAGGGTAATGGTCAGGGGAGCCAGGGTAATGGTCAGGGGAGCCGGGCTAATGGTCAGGGGAACCAGGGTAATGGTCAGATGAGCAGGGTAATGGACAGGGGAGCCTGGGTAATGGTCAGGGGCGCTGGGGTAATGGTCAGGGGACCCTAGTAATGGTCAGGGGAGCAGGGTAAGGAACATGGCAGCCGGGTAATGGTCAGGGGAGCAGGGTAATGGTCAGGGGAGCCGGGGTAATGGTCAGGGGAGCAGGGTAATGGTCAGGGGAACAGTGTAATGGTCAGGGGAGCCGGGCAATGGTCAGGGGAACAGAGTAATGGTCAGGGGAGCCGGGGTAATGGTCCGCCTAGGAACCCTCCAACCACAAGGGATGAAATCGGATTTCACCAGTTTCCTCATTTCCCCTCCCCCCACCTTGTCTCAGGCAAATCCATCGAACTCAGCACCGCCTTCCTAACCTGCAATCTTCTTCCTGACCTCTCCGCCCCCACCCCAGTCTGACCTATCACTCTCACCTTGACCTCTTTCCATCTATCGCATTTCCGATGCCCCTCCCATAAGTCCCTCCTCCCTACCTTTTATCTTAGCCT
>NW_025153852.1:0-1418 GCF_004010195.1 Chiloscyllium plagiosum | reverse complement strand
TAACGTCACTGTGTGTGGGGAACCCACTGCCCCTTTAGCACCCCGTGACTGGGAGACACTGGGTGTTACTGGGTGCCTGGGGGCATCTCTGGCTGACACTGGGTGCCTGGGGGTGTCTCTGGGAGTCTATGGGTGTCACTGACTGTCTCTGGGTGTCGCTGAGTACCTGGGGGTGTCTCTGGGTGTCACTGGGTGCCTGGTGGTGTTACCGGCTACCTGAGGGTGTCTATCGGTGTCACTGGGTGTCTCTGGGCACCTGGGGATCACTGGGGGTCACTGGGTACCTGGGGGTGTCTCTGGGTGTCCCTGGGTGTCTCTGGGTACCTGGGGGTGTCACTAGGTGTCTCTGGATGTCTCTGGGTGTCTCTGGGCACCTGGGGGTGTCACTGGGTGTCTCTGGGTGCCAGGAGGTGTCACTGGGTGTCTCTGGGTGTCACTGGGTGCTTGGGGGTGTCACTAGGAGTCTCTGGGTGTCACTGGGTGTCTCTGGGCATCTCTGGGTGTCACTCGGTGTCTCTGGGTGTCTCTGGGTCTCACCAGGTGTCTCTGGGCGTCTCTGGGTGTCACTGGGTGTCTCTGGGTCTCACCAGGTCTCTCTGGGTGTCTCTGGGCATCTCTGGGTGTCACTGGCTGTCTCTGGGTCTCACCAGGTGTCTCTGGGTGTCTCTGGGCAGCTGGGGGTGTCTCTGGGTGTGCCTGGGTGTCTCTGGGTGTCACTGGGTGTCTCTGGGTATCACCAGGTGTCTCTGGGCATCTCTGGGTCTCACCAGGTGTCTCTGGGTGTCTCTGGGCACCTGGGGGTGTCTCTGGGTGTGCCTGGGCATCTCTGGGTGTCACTGGGTGTCTCTGGGTATCACCAGGTGTCTCTGGGCATCTCTGGGTGTCACCAGTGTCCCTGGGTGTCTCTGGGTCTCACTGGGTGTCTCTGGGAGTCACTGGATAACTGGGGGTGTCTTTGGGTGTCTCTGGGCGTCTCTGGGCGTCTCTGGGTGTCTCTGGGTGTCTCTGGGTGTCTCTGGGTATCACCAGGTGTCTCTGGGCATCTCTGGGTGTCTCTGGGTCTCACCAGGTGTTTCTGGGCGTCTCTGGGTGTCACTGGGTGTCTCTGGGCATCTCTGGGTGTCACTGGGTGTCTCTGGGTCTCACCAGGTGTCTCTGGGCATCTCTGGGTGTCACTGGGTGTCTCTGGGTGTCTCTGGGTCTCACCAGGTATCTCTGGGCACCTGGGGGTGTCTCTGGGTGTCCCTGGGTGTCTCTGGGTGTCACTTGGTGTCTCTGGGAGTCACTGTGCGTCTCTGGGCGTCTCTGGGTGTTTCTGGGTGTCTCTGGGTGTCTCTGGGTCTCACCAGGTGTCTCTGGGCGTCTCTGGGCGTCTCTGGGTGTGTCTGGGTGTCTCTGGGTCTCACCAGGTGTCTCTG
>NW_025153851.1:0-1418 GCF_004010195.1 Chiloscyllium plagiosum | reverse complement strand
TAAGTGAATCCCAGTCAATGTTGAGAAAATTAAAATCTCCTATCACCACCATCCTGTTGTTCCTACATCTTTCCAAAATCTGTTTACATATTTGTACCTCTATCTCACGCTCGCTGTTGGGAGGCCTGTAGTACAGTCCCAACATTGTTACCACACCCTTCCTATTTCTGAGCTCTGTCCATATTGCCTCACTCCTAGAGTCCTCCATAGTGCCCTCCTTCAGCACAGCTGTGATATCCTCTCTGACCAGTAATGCAACTCCTCCACCCCCGTTACCTCCCTCTCTCTCCTGCCTGAAGCATCTACATCCTGGGATATTTAGTTGCTAACCATGCCCTTCCCTGAACCAAGTCTCAGTAACAGGAATACCATCATACTCCCAGATAGTAATCCAAGCTGTAAGTTCATCTGCCTTACCTACTATACTTCTCACATGAAAACAAATGCACCTCAGACCACCAGTCCCTCTGCATTCATCATCTGCTCCCTGCCTACTCTTCCCCTTAGTCATGCTGACTTCATTAGCTAGTTCCTTACAGGCTTTAGTTACTGCCTCCTTCCTTCCTGTCTACTCATTTGGTTCTCATCCCCTACAGCATTAATTTAAACTGTCCCCAACAGTATTAGCAAAAGCCCCCCCAGGACATTGGTTCCAGTCCTGCCCAGGTGTCGATCGTCCAATTTGTAATCCTCCCACCTCCCCCAGCCACGCATTCATCCTGAATATTCGTTCATTTCTACTCTGACTAGCACATGGCACTGGTAGCCATCCTTAGATTACTATTTCTGAGGTCCTACTTTTTAAGTTGGCTCCTAACTCCCTAAATTCTGCTTGTAGGACCTCCTCCCATTTTTTTACCTATATCGTTGGTGCCTGTATGCACCATGACAGCTGGCTGTTCACCTTCCCCCTTCAGAATGTTCGCAGGCGATCTGAGGCATCCCTGACCCGTGCACCTGGGAAGCAACATACCTTTCGGGAGTCTTGTTTTTGACCACAGAATCGCCTATCTCCTCCCCTTACCACAGAATCCCCCATGACTATAGCCATTCCACTCTTTATCACACCCTTCTGAACAGCAGAGCCAACCTGACAGTTGGCTTCACTTAACAGTCTTACTTACACTCAGAAAAAACCAAAGGGCTTGAGCTGATAACATTGAAAAGTTCACAAAACAGTTTGTGAAGCAGATGCCAAGTCTCATGAGGACTTTTCTGAGAAATTTGGAATGTAACATGATGTACTGCCTCAACACTGACCCTCCGACACTATTCCATCTGACAGTCATCACCCTTCTATCAGTAGTCAGGAAAATGCTAGAATCTTTCATCAAGGATGTGATATAGACTCAGAGTGATACAGCACAGAAAGAGACTCTCCATTTGAACCAGTCCATGTTCAACAATATCCCAAACTA
>NW_025153850.1:0-1418 GCF_004010195.1 Chiloscyllium plagiosum | reverse complement strand
CCTAAACCTATTCCCTCTAGTTCTGGACTCCCCCATCCCAGGAAAAATATTTTCTCTATTTATCCTATCCATGCCCCTCATAATTTTATAAACCTCTATAAGGTAACCCCTCAGCCTCCGACGCTTCAGGGAAAATAGCCCCAACCTGTTCAGCCTCTCCCTGTAGCTCAAATCCTCTAACCCTGGCAACATCCTTGTAAATCTTTTCTGAACCCTTTCAAGTTTCACAACATCTTTCCGATAGGAAGGAGACCAATATTCTAACAGTGGCCTAACCAGTGTCCTGTATAGCCACAACATGACCTCCCAACTCCTGTACTCAATACTCTGACCAATAAAAGAAATCATACCAAACGTCTTCTTCACTATTCTATCTACCTGCAAGTCCACTTTCAAGGAGCTATGAGCCTGCACTCCAAGGTCTCTTTGTTCAGAAAACTCCCTCGGACCTTACCCTTAAGTGTATAAGTCCTGCTAAGATTTGCTTTCCTAAAATGCAGCACCTCACATTTATCTGAATTAAACTTCATCTGCTACTTCTCAGCCCATTGGCCCATCTGATCAAGATCCTGTTGTAATCTGAGGTAACCTTCTTCATTGTCCACTACACCTCCAATTTTGGTGGCATCTGCAAACTGTACCTCTTATGCTCACATCTAAATCATTTATGTAAATGACAAAAAGTAGTGGACCCAGTACCAATCCTTGTGGCACTTCACTGGTCACAGGCCTCCAGTCTGAAAAACAACCCTCCAGCACCACCCTCTTTCTTCTACCTTTGAGCCCGTTCTGTATCCAAATGGCTAGTTCTCCCTGTATTCCGTGAGATCTAACTTTGCTAACCAATCTCCCATGGGGAACCTTGTCAAACGCCTTACTGAAGTCCATATAGATCACATCCACCGCTCTGCCCTCGTCAATCCTCTTATTTCTTAAAAAAACTCAATCAAATTTGTGAGACATAATTTCCCATGCACAAAGCCCTGTTGACTATCCCTAATCAGTCCTTGCCTTTCCAAATACACGTACATCCTGTCTCTCAGGATTTCCTCCAACAACTTGCCCACCACCGATGTCAGGCTCACTGGTCTATAGCTTATCTCTGCACGCTTCAGGCTCACTGCCTTTATTCCTGATGAAGGGTTTTTGCCCAAAACATCGATTTCAAAGCTCCTTGGATGCTGCCTGGACTGCTGTGCTCTTCCAGCGCCACTAATCCAGAATCTGGTTTCCAGCATCTGCAGTCATTGTTTTTAACTTCACTGGTCTATAGTTCCCTGGCTTGTCCTTACCACCCTTCTTAAACAGTGGCACCACATTAGCCAACCTCCAGTCTTCCGGCACCTCACCTGTGATTATTGCTGATACAAATATCTCAGCAAGAGGCTCAGCAATCACTTCTCTAGCTTCCTATAGAG
>NW_025153849.1:0-1418 GCF_004010195.1 Chiloscyllium plagiosum | reverse complement strand
CGTGTTGGACAGATAGCTAGTGGACTGGAGAGAACTGTGCTATATTCCATCCTGGACTGATTACTGGGTTGAACTGATTCAGGTCTGCACAGTGCTCCATGTTGAGCAGATATCTCATCTGGGCTTATACGGTCTGGGCTGGATCTGTCAGGTGGATTAACTCTGCGATATAATTCCTGATAGAGCTATCACTCCTCCAGCATGGCGCATCCCGCTGTTAAACCTTGTGTTTCTGCAACATATTGTTCATTAAGTTATTATCTAATTAAAACGTGAATATCTGTCCTTTTTGTTATGGAACTGAGCAGACACATCTCAAAATGTATGATGAAGGTAGTCTTGACTGGAACGTTTTCTTATTTTAATGATAAATGTGAGATGCAGTGTTTCAGATGCAATTCGCTTTGTGAAAATATTAGACATTAAGCAACCACTGTCGACAAAACACAAAAAAAACAGAATAATCGATTGTTTACCTACTAAACAATAGCTGTTCCAATATGGTCACATCTTATAAACACACACTTGTCAAACAAAAAAATCAGGAAACAGATTGTCTCACCTGCAGTTCTCCAATGCAGGAGTAAAGAACATCAAAAAGACAATTCTGAGAGAAATATCAGAGAGAGTGTAGCAGCTGGGAGAGATTTCGCGCCTTCCAATCCTGATAATACCCCAGCAATAACTAGGGAAATATAAAACGAAGAATCCTGGTTCTGTGACACTCTGACCGTCACTCCACAGGAGGAGCCACAGCAGCAAGAACCACGAGGAATGGACTGTAATTACACTGTTTATGGTACTGTAGGAGCCTCTCGGAAATGCCTACCCCCACCTAAGCCGTTAAATGATGGTAAGATACATGTCAAAGTTAAACATAAATAAATGAAACGAAAGGATGCAGCAGGCCTGGTTATCAGACACAGCCGGGCTTGGGAGCCCAGCAATTTCAACCCTGCCAAAACATCGTAGGATCATCGAGCTAGTGAATAGAAATCATCATCTCTTTATCTTACCCCTAACTTTACAATTGGAGATGCTGTTATTAGCCCAATATTCAGCGATGTCAACATTCCAACGAGACCAAGTATTATTGTGACTTATAAGGATTGTAGTGAAAGGGTTAACTGGAGCTGTTTGTACATTGACTGTGATTGATGTCAGTCTCCATGGATACTAACTGTGTCATTGAAGAGTTTCCCTCTTCCATTAGTAAGGGGTTTCCTTCAACCTGTTATTCCATATTATCAGCGGCATCCTCAAGATGTTTGGGGTCAGCAGATGAATTGAGAGGGCGAGGAAGAGAATCTTACAGCAATAGACGGGAGTGTTCCATCAATGGATCAGAATCTGAGAGCATTAGACTCGAATATTTCAACAATGGGCAGTAGTTTATCCTTGGGTCTATACTTGCTTTC
>NW_025153848.1:0-1418 GCF_004010195.1 Chiloscyllium plagiosum | reverse complement strand
TGAACCCCACCCTCCTGCACCATCTCTCAAGCCACGCATTCATCCTGAATATCTATCATTTCTACTCTGACTCACACGTGACACTGGTAGCAATCCTGAGATTACTACCTCTGAGATCCTACTTTTTAACCTGGTTCCTAACTCTCTAAATTCTTTGTGTAGGACCTCATCCCAATTCTTACATATAATTGGTGCCTACATGCACCACGACAACTGACTGTTCACCCTTCCCCTTGAGAATTTTCTGCAGTTGATCTGAGACATCCCTGACCTGTGCATGTGGAAGATTCATGTTCAGACGTTTCGTCACCATACTAGATAACACCTTCAGTGAGTCTCCGGACGAAGCCTTAGCGAAAAAACCTACATCCAGAACCTCAACCTGAGCTACAGATCTTCTCAAAATTCACTAGGTTTGAGACTGTCAGCTCTGGGCGAAGCCTGAGTATAATGAGAAGTTAGTTCAGATGGTATCAATGGAACAGGGGCCGGTTGGCCAAGAAGTCTTATTCCTTGCCTATTAACACCTGGGAATGACATTTTCTGGATTAAAAAGAATGCTTCGAGGGAAAAAAACAACATTTTATGCAGCCATTTAAGAATGTGAAAACCATGCTTTACGGTTTGGTGGTTATACTGAAGAAGTCCACTATTTGCAAGTAGTCCAGTATTCTCCCCTTCTCTGCCCAAAGCAGCTTAGACCCATGACCTACAGGGGCAGGGTGAGGAGGAAGGTCTTAAAACTACCTCAGCCAGAATATTGGTCGCACTATGTTGTTGCTAAAATCTCATCCACACTTGCCATTCAGTCGACTGAGCCAACTGCCTTCCCTCACTAAGGAATCTGCTTGCTCTGGTTTTACATGAATGTTGTAACCTGGAGCGATGTCTCGTGATGATGGACACTCCAAATTCTTTCTATAAATGCTAACCTGGAATCTCTTCTGCTCATCAACGGCCCTTGGTGAATGTTAGAAGCATTTCCAAGTTGGTATGAAATTTGTCTGGCCTAGTTATTAAGACACATTCCTGCGACATCAAGTTCTGGAGTGGGAATGGAACCTGGAGTTTCTGGTTTTAGACAGGGATGTTGCCCCAGTAATCATGAGCTTTCCTTCCTCCCCTATTACTACTTAACATATCTGTAATCCTTTCTCCATAAGGAATTTGTTCATAACCTGTTGCATGTAAAGCACTCAGCATCATATCTGGCCAGTTCACCCATGCACAATGATACCTGAACACATCGATACAGACATCGTTGTGGCTTCTGAAATATAATCATACATTTTGAGTCAGCTTGACGTCCTTGTTGAACAGTCAAAAAGGGTGGTGCTGGAAAAGCACAGCAGGTCAGGCAGCATCCGTGGAGCAAGAGGGGCGATGTTTCGAGCAAAAGCACTTCATCAGGAATGTCG
>NW_025153847.1:0-1418 GCF_004010195.1 Chiloscyllium plagiosum | reverse complement strand
ATCTCCCTAATGTGGCTGAGTTGACTACCTTAGTAGGTAGGGCATTCCATGCCCTTACCACTCTCTGCGTAAAGAACCCGCCTCTGACATCGATCTTAAATCTATCACCCCTCAATTTATAATTATTCCCCCTCGTACACGTTGATGTCATCATCCGAGGAAAAAGACTTTCACTGTCTACTCTATCTAGTCCTCCGATCATCTTGTATGTCTCTGTCAAATCCCCTCTTAGCCTTCTTCTTGGCAATGAGAACAGGTTCAAGTCTCTCAGCCTTTCCTCATAAGGCATTCCCTTCAGATCAGGCAATATCCTGGTAAATATCCACTGCACCTTTCCCATTGCTTCCACATCCTTCCCAAAATATGGGGACCAGAACTGTACACAATATTCCAAGTGTGGCCGCACCAACGTTTTGTATAGTTGCAGCATGACATTGCGGCTCTGGAACTCAATCCCTCTACCAATGAAACCTAACACACCGTATGCCTTCTTAACAGCACGATCCACCTGGGTGGCAACTTTCACGGATCTATGTACATGGACTCCAAAATCCCTCTGCACATCCACACTGCCAAGAATCTTTCCATTGACCCAGTACTCTGCCTTCCTGTTATTCTTCTCAAAGTACATCACCTCACATTTAGCTGCATTGAACTCTGTTTGCCTCCTCTCAGCCCAATTCTGCAGTTTATCTAAGTCCCTCTGCAACCTGTAACATTCTTCTACACTGTCCACCTACTTTAGTATCATCTGCAAATTTATTAATGCACCCACCTATGCCTGCGTCTAAGTCATTTATAAAAATGACAAACAGCAGTGGTCCCAAAACAGATCCTTGTGGCACACCACTAGTAACAGGACTCCAGGCTGAATATTTTCCATCAACCACCACTCACTGCCTTCTTTCAGAAAGCAATTTCTAACCCAAACTGCTAAATCACCCTCAATTCCATGCCTCTGCATTTTCTCCAACAGCCTACCATGTGGAACCTTATCAAAGGCTTTACTGATGTCCATGTATACCACGTCAACTGCCCTACCCTCATCTATATGCTTGGTCACCTTCTCAAAAAACTCAATGAGGTTTGTGAGACATGACCTGCCCTTGACAAAACCATGTTGACTATCTGAAATCAAATTGTTGCTTGCTAGATGATTAGAAACCTTATCTCTTATAAACCTTTCCTATAACAGAAGTAAGGCTCACTGGTCTGTAATAACCTGGGTCATCTCTGCTGCCCTTCTTGAACAAGGGAACAACATTTGCAATCCTCCAGTCCTCTTGTACTAAACCTGTAGACAATGACGACTCAAATACCAAAGCCAAAGGCTCTGCTATCTCCTCCCCAGCTTCCCAGAGAATCCTCGGATAAATCTCATCCAGCCCAGGGGACTTGTCTACTTTCACTCCTTCTGG
>NW_025153846.1:0-1418 GCF_004010195.1 Chiloscyllium plagiosum | reverse complement strand
CTCACCCAATTTCCTCATTTCTCTCCCTCCCTTGCATAATCTATTTCTCTCCCAGTCTCCTTTTCACTGTCTGTCTTTCCCCCAGCTGTCTCTGTCTAAACCCTTGTCGGTCCACCTCCTTCCACTCGTATTCCTCATGCGACTTTTCCAACTCATTCTCTGTACTCTCCGTCTATCTCCCACTTTTAAAACTCTCCCCCATTTTCTCACTTCCTCTGAACACCTTTCCACAGCACTCTGTCCTCTCCGCACCCCAGTCTCTCTAGCCACCTCCCGTCTCGGTCTCAGGAAGAGGAGAGGGTGAGACGAGGTAAGATGGAGAGTGAGTGAGGGAGGGTAAGCGATTCAGTCAGATAGAAAGGGTGAGGTAAGAGAGCGGAGAGAACTCGAGGAGAACAGAGAGACAGGAGGCTATATTGAGAGAGAGTGGGCGAGAGAGAGAGTTGGAAGAGGGTAGGGAGACATGGAATTGGAGGTGGTTGAGAGAGAGGGAGGAGGAAACAGAATGAGAGTGGCAAGGAACAGAGAGAGAGTGTGGGTGGGCTTAGAGACAGAGAGAGTGGGAACGTTGCTGAGAGAGTGCAAGTTAAGAGAGGAAGGCCGTAACGAGAGAATGGGCGGACGTCCAAAGAGGCAAGAGAGGGAAAGGGAAGAGAGAGTGTGGACAGTGGGGAGAGACAGCATAGAGTCATAGTCACAGAAATGTGTAGTATCGAAACAGACACTTCGGTTCAACACATCCATGCAGACCAGATATCCCAACCCAAGGTTGCTCCACCTACGAGCACAGAGTGGTTGAAGAGGATAGAGAGAGTGGCAGGGGAAATGCCGAGAGACATTGGCAAAGGCCAGTGAGACAGAGAGAGACAGGGAGAGAGAGCAATTTAGATACAAATTAAGAGAGGGAGTGGGGTAGAGAGAGAGGGGTAAAAGAGATTGTGAGTATGAATAGTTACGGAGAGAGAGAGTGGGAGTCAGTAAAGAGAGACATTGGGAGAGTGCAGAGAGAGGTTGAGTGGGAGGCTGTAGAGAGAGAGACTCGGAGGAGGGTAGACGTGAAGCGAGGGAGGAAGGAAGGCATTTACGGAGAGAGTGGGAGGGGCGTAGAGAGAGAGTGCGAGGGAGTAGTGAGAGACAGACAGTGGGAAGGGGTTAGAGAAAGAAGGAGGACTCTATAAGTGAGAGAGGGGGTCTGGTAGAGAGACGGAAGGGGTGTATAGAGAGGGAGTGGGAGTGGTGTGGAGCAAGAGTGGGACAGGGCAGAGAGAGACACACACAACATGTGAGAGGGTAGAGAGAGAGTGATAGAAGGATACAGAGAGAAGGAGAGAGAGATGGACAGACAAAAAGAGGAAGTGGGATGTAATTAGAGAGAGATTTGGAGGAGGAAACGGAGGTAGTGCGAAAATGAGTGGCGG
>NW_025153845.1:0-1418 GCF_004010195.1 Chiloscyllium plagiosum | reverse complement strand
AAATGTGCTCCTTTGTATTTTTTTTTTAACAAACATGAAACCATATTTGTCCCTCGACCTAATACACCTAACATTATGGGCAATTCGCCTGACCTGCACGTCTTTGGACTGTGGGACGAAACCGGAGCATCCAGAGGCAATTCACGCAGACACGAGGACAATTTGCGAACTCCACACAGTCGCCCATGGCTGGAATCGAGCCTGGAATCCTGGTGCTGTGAGGCAGGAGTGCTAATCACTGAGCCACCGTGCCGCCCACACTTTAAAAATGTGCTCCTTTGTACTTGACCCTCTCACTAAAAGGAACAGCTGCTGCCTATCCACCCTGTCCGTGTCGCTTATAAACTTATCCTTCTGAATCACTGACTCCTCAGCTTTTGCTGCTCCAGAGTAAACAACCCGAGCTTATCCAGCCTCTCTCCATAGCTGATATGATCCATTCCAGGAAACATCCTGGTGAATCACCTTTGCACCCTCTCCAGTACAATCACATCCTTCCTGGAATGTGGTTCCCGGATCTACATACAGTACTCCATTTTTGCCGGACCAAAGCCCTGTATTGCTCTTATAATCTACACCTTGATTAGGAAACGCTACACCCAAGGTCCAATTCTTAACTAGTCCATTAACCTGTCCAGAAGAAAGTGAGTAATACAGATGCTGGAGATCAGAGCTTAAAAAATGTGTTGCTGGAAAAGCGCAGCAGGTCAGGCAGCATCAAAGGAGCAGGAGAATCAACGTTTCGGGCATAAGCTTTCTTCAGGAATCTGCCCAAAACATCGATTTTCCTGTTTCTTTGATGCTGCCTGACCTGCTGCGCTTTTCCAGCAACACGTTTTTAAGCATTAACCTGTCCAGTCACATTCAGGGATGTGTGGAGAAGCACATTCTGAGGTTCCCAGTGTTCTGCCATTCATTGAGTTCTCCCCTGCCTGGTTCCATCTCCCAAAGTGCATCACCTCATATTTATCAGGATTATATTCCATCTGCCATTGATGCGCCCATCTGACCATTCCATCTGCATCTTCCTGTAACTTAAGGCCTTCCCCCTCACTGCTAACCACTCAGCCAATCTTTATGTCAAACATACACTTACTTATCACACCTTCCCCACTCTCCACCTAGCACCCCTCCACATTCAGATCTATATTTTGTTATGAATAACACAAACAGTAAGGGACACAGCACCGATCTCTGTGGTACACCAGGGGACACTGGTCTCCAGTCACACAAACAGCCTTCTCCCACGACCCTCTGTCGCCTGCTACTAAGACAATTTCCGTTGTAACTTGCCAAGTTATCCATCATATTGTGAGATTTTACTTTATTTTTCAGTTTCCCAGGTGGAAATTTGTCAAAGGCCTTTCTACAAAACTAAATAATCTACCCCCTCAAACTAATTCAATCAAATCCATTGG
>NW_025153844.1:0-1418 GCF_004010195.1 Chiloscyllium plagiosum | reverse complement strand
CAAGTACCTAGAGAGACCAGCGAGACAGTTACCTGGAGAGACCAGCGAGACAGGTACCTAGAGAGATCAGCGAGACAGGAACCTAGAGAGTCCAGCGAGACAGGAACCTCGAGAGTCCAGCGAGACAGGTACCTCGAGAGTCCAGCGAGACAGGTACCTCGAGAGTCCAGCGAGACAGGAACCCAGAGAGATCAGCAAGACAGGAACCTAGAGAGACCAGCGAGACAGGTACCAAGAGAGACCAGCGAGACAGGTACCTAGAAAGGTGAGTCAGACAGGAACCTAGAGAGATCAGCGAGACAGGAACCTAGAGAGATCAGTGAGACAGGTACGTAGAGAGTCCAGCTAGACAGGTACCTAGAGAGATCAGCGAGACAGGAACCCAGAGAGACCAGCGAGACAGGTACCTGGAGAGACCAGCGAGGCAGGAACCTAGAGAGATCAGCGAGACAGGAACCTAGAGAGACCAGCGAGACACGTACCTAGTGAGACCAGCGAGACACGTACCTAGAGAGATCAGCGAGACAGGAACCTAGAGAGATCAGCGAGACAGCAACCTAGAGAGATCAGCGAGACAGGAACCTAGAGAGATCAGCGAGTCAGGAACCTACAGAGTCCAGCGAGACAGGTACCTAGAGAGATCAGCGAGACAGGAACCTAGAGATATCAGCGAGACAGGAACCTAGCGAGATCAGCGACACAGGAACCTAGAGAGGTCAGCGAGACAGGAACCTAGAGAGATCAGCGAAACAGATACCTAGAGAGATCAGCGAGACAGATACCTCGAGAGATCAGTGAGACAGATACCTAGAGAGATCAGCGAGACAGATACCTAGAGAGTCCAGCGAGACAGGTACCTAGAGAGCTCAGCGAGACAGGAACCTAGAGAGATCAGCGAGACAGGAACCTAGAGAGATCAGCGAGACAGGAACCTCGAGAGATCAGCGAGACAGGTACCTCGAGAGATCAGCGAGACACGTACCTCGAGAGGCAAGCGAGACAGGTACCTCGAGAGATCAGCGAGACAGGTACCTCGAGAGATCAGCGAGACAGGTACCTAGAGAGACCAGCGAGACAGGTACCTAGAGAGACCAACGAGTCAGGAACCTAGAGAAATCAGCGAGACAGGAACCTAGAGAGCTCAGCAAGACAGGAACCTAGAGAGCTCAGCGAGACAGGAACCTAGAGAGATCAGCGAGACAGGTACCTCGAGAGATCAGCGAGACAGGTACCTTGAGAGACCTGCGAGACAGGTACCTAGAGAGACCAGCGAGACAGGTACCTAGAGAGACAAGCGAGACAGGAACCTAGAGAGATCAGCGAGACAGGAACCTAGAGAGTCCAGCGAGACAGGTACCGAGAGAGATCAGCGAGACAGGTACCTTGAGAGATCAGCGAGACAGGAACCGAGAGAGGTC
>NW_025153843.1:0-1418 GCF_004010195.1 Chiloscyllium plagiosum | reverse complement strand
GTGAGTCCCGGAATTGCATGGGGAATGAGTAACAGAACAGTGTGTGCAGTGTGTTCCGGATCAGCGTGGGGAGTGAGTAACAGAACAGTGTGTGCAGTGAGTCCCGGAGCAGCGTGTGGAGTGAGTAACAGAACAGCGTGTGCAGTGAGTTCCGGAGCAGCGTGGGGAGTGAGTAACAGAACAGCGTGTGCAGTGAGTCCCGGAGCAGCGTGTGGAGTGAGTAACAGAACAGTGTGTGCAGTGAGTCCCGGAGCAGTGTGGGGAGTGAGTAACAGAACAGCGTGTGCGGTGAGTACCGGAGTAGCGTGGGGAATGAGTAACAGAACAGCGCGTGCAGTGTGTCCCGGAGCAGCGTGGGGAGTGAGTAATAGAACAGCGTGTGCAGTGAGTCCCGGAGCAGCGTGGGGAGTGAGTAACAGAACAGTATGTGCAGTGTATCCCGGAGCAGCGTGGGGAGTGAGTAACAGAACAGTGTGTGCAGTGAGTCCCGGAGCAGCGTGGGGCGTGAGTAACAGAACAGCGTGTGCAGTGAGTCCCGGAGAAGCGTGGGAAGTGACTAACAGAACAGCATGTGCGGTTTGTCCCGGAGTAGCGTGGGAAGTGAGTAACAGAACAGTGTGTGCAGTGTGTCCTGGTGCAGCGTGGGGAGTGAGTAACAGAACAGTGTGTGCAGTGTGTCGCGGAGCAGCGTGGGGAGTAAGTAACAGAACAGCGTGTGCACTGTGTCCTGGAGCAGAGTGGGGACTGAGTACAAGAACAACGTTAGCAGTGTGTCCCGGAGCAGCGCGGGGAGTGAGTAACAGAACAGTGTGTGCAGTGTGTCGCGGAGCAGCGTGGGGAGTGAGTAACAGAACAGCGTGTGCAGTGAGTACCGGAGCAGCGTGGGGAGTGAGTAACTGAACAGTGTGTGCATTGAGTTCCGGAGCAGCGTGGGGAGTGAGTAACAGAACAGTGTGTGCAGTGTGTCCCGGAGCACCGTGGGGAGTGAGTAACAGAACAGCGTGTGCAGTGAGTACCGGAGCAGCGTGGGGAGTGAGTAACAGAACAACGTGTGCAGTGTGTCCCGGAGCACCGTGGGGAGTGAGTAACAGAACAGTGTGTGCAGTGTGTCCCGGAGTACCGTGGGGAGTGAGTAACAGAACAGCGTGTGTAGTGAGTCCCGGATCAGCGTGGGGAATGAGTAACAGAACAGCGTGTGCAGTGAGTCCCGGAGCAGCGTGGGGAGTGAGTAACAGAACAGTGTGTGCAATGTGTTCCGGATCAGCGTGGGGAGTGAGTAACAGAACAGTGCGTGCAGTGTGTCCCGGAGCAGCATGGCGAGTGAGTAACAGAACAGTGTGTGCAGTGTGTCCCGGAGCAGCGTGGGGAGTGAGTAACAGAACAGTGTGTGCAGTGAGTCCCGGAGCAGAGTGGGAAGT
>NW_025153842.1:0-1418 GCF_004010195.1 Chiloscyllium plagiosum | reverse complement strand
AGAAAGAAAAATAAACAGGAATGTCAGAGGTTCGAAAAAAAAAGAAAAGGGGAGTGTCAGAAGGACTGATACCCTGGGACCTGACTCTGAATAACAACCTGCCAACCAACCCCCTCCTTCTGTCACCCTCAATCTCCCCACACTTACTCTTGATGCCCCTTCGATCCAGCTTGTGCTGCCTTTGGGAGAGGCTGACCTTCCCTCCCTACCTCACCCAGGAACATGGTCACCATCCTAAAGGAGCACAGTCACGTTTTTAACCTGAGGGGCATCACAGCTGGGACAGGAGGAGAGAACTTGGCACCTTCATGGTGGTCATACCTGTCATTAATCCACTGCAACATCTCTTGGGGCTGCAAGAATTTAACCTCCTTCCCTCAGACAGCTCCCCTCCCTGGAAGGTAATATTGCTGCTCCTAATTTCAGGCTAATTGACATCTGAAATACAACTATGGTTAGCCAGCATTGGCCGGTCAGGCAGCCACAACTGCTCTGAACCTGTATCCAGAAAATCCCCTTGTAATTGTGCAACACATTAGGGAGCACAGTGCACACTGCCTCTGAAATCCCCCCCTTACCGAGAATACACTCTCAGCTGCCATCTGAATTTACTATAAATTCTGTGTCCTGTCATACTGCCCCTGCAGCTACCTGATGAAGGAACAGCGCACCGAGTACTTCTACTTCCAAATAAACCTGTTTGACTCAAACCTGGTATTGTGTGATTTTTAACTTTGGCCATCTGAATGAACTGCCTCTCAGACTGAATTAGCTGAACTGTTTTTCATTCATGATTTGAGAAAATTAAAGCCTCATCTTCAATCCCCAGCACAAAGCCCATTCTTAATCCATCGCTCGGAGACACATACCTCAGAGAGACACTACAGGCAGGCACAGAGTAACACACTCGCACTGAGAGAGACACCAACAGGTTGCACTAAGTAACACACGCACTCTGAGAGACAGGCAGCACTGAGTAACATGGTCACACTCCATGCTGCCTGCAGGTGTCTCTCTGAGTAACACTGAGAGAGACACCTACAGGCAGCATAAAGTAAAACACTCACACTCACACACACTGTGAGAGACGCAGCCAGCAATGTCTGTGAATGGCTGAAGATTGTTTCAGGGGCTTCCCAACATGCTGCAGAGATTGCACAGTGCAATCCCATCAGCTGGGCCTGGAGGGAATGTGTCAGATTGTACTTATTGAGTCCTAACAACTTTCAGTTTCTGTACTTTTTGGAATCTTGTAACCTGCATAAATTCCTGACCAAACGGATCATTTGAAAATGATTAATGATTGATGATTGTAATTGATTGACAGGCTAAGCAACCAATTGTGACAATGACCTGCTGAAATGAAGCCAATCAACTGGGGGGGTAGGGGAGTGGAGGTCATCTATTTTCAAAGTACA
>NW_025153841.1:0-1418 GCF_004010195.1 Chiloscyllium plagiosum | reverse complement strand
TGAAACACTCTGAGAGACTGTGACACTCTCTGACACGATCTGAAACACATTTTGACACTCTCTAACACAGGCAGAGACACACTGTGACACTCTCTGACACTCTCCAACACACTGTGACACCCTCTAAGACACACTGTGACACTCTCTGACACACGCTGAGACACACTGTGACACTCTCAGACTCTCTCTAAAACTCTCTGTGACACTCTCTGAAAAATGCTAAGACGCACTGTTTCAATCTGGCACATTCTCCAACACTCTGTGACACTCTCTGAGACAGACTGTGACACTTTCTGACTCTCCCTGACTCCCTGAGAAACACTGTGACAGTCACTGAGACACACTGTGACACTCAGACTCTCTCTGACTCTCTCTCAGACACACTGTAACTCTTTCTGACTCTCTCTACACTTTGAAAAGCACTGTGACAATCTCTGATTCTGTCTGACACTCTCTGAATAGACTGTGACACATTCTGACTCTCTCTGACTCTCTCAGACATACTGTGATACTCACCCAGACACACTGTGACACTCTCTGACTGACTGTGATACACTGAAACACACTGTGACACTTTCTGACAGTCTGTGATACACTGAAACACTCTCTGAGAGACTGTGACAGACTGTGACACTCTCTGAGACACACTGTGACAATCTCTGACATTCTCTGAAACACACTGTGACACTCTCTGACACAGGCTGGGAGACACACTGTGTCACTCTCTGACAGACTGTGACAGACTGTCACACGCTCTGAAACACACTGTGACACTCTCTGACACAGGCAAAGATACACTGTGACACACTCTGACAGACTGTGACACACTGAAACACTATCTGACTCTCTCTGGCACTCTGAGACACACTGTGACACTCTCTGACTCTCTCTGAAACAAACTGTTACACTCTCTGAGAGACTGTGACAAACTGTGCCGCTCTCTGAGACACACTGTGACACTCTTACTCTCTCTGAGACACACTGCGAAAAACACTGACTCTCTCTGACACTCTCTGAGGCACAGAATGACACACTGTGACACTCTGTGACTCTATCTGCCACGCTGGAACACACTATGTCACTTTCTGTCCCTCTCTGAGACACACTGTGAGACACTCTGACACACTGCGACATTCTCTGGCACAGGTAGAGACACACTATGACACTCTCTGACAGACTGTGACACTCTCTGACACTATCTGAAACACATGTTAACGCTTTCAGACACAGGCAGAGACACACTGTGACACTCTCAGACACTCTCCAAAACACTGTGACACCCTCTAAGACACACTGTGACACTATCTATGACATACTGTGACACATTCCAGCACATCTGAAGCACTCTGTTACACTCTTTGACAGACGGTGACACACTGTGACAGTCTTTCAGTCAGACTGTGACACTTTCCGACTCT
>NW_025153840.1:0-1418 GCF_004010195.1 Chiloscyllium plagiosum | reverse complement strand
TTAAAAATGTATTCCAACGATTCAAACTGGGAAAAAGAGGGAGAATGGAGAACAACGGACCAGTTAACTCGTCATCCAAATCAGGGAAAATGTTGAAATGTATTATAACGAATATGGTATTTGTCATCTAGAACGTAATAAAAAAACTTCAATAGAATGTTTCTGCATTAATGAAACAGATGTTATAATTTACAAACCTATCGGATGTAGATTTGCTCGCTGAACTGAAAGGTTCATTTCCAGAAGTTTAATTACCATACTAGGATACATCTTCGGTAGACCTCACTCGAAGCAATGTTGAAACTTCCCGCTTTCTATTTACGTGTTCGGGTGTCTTGGTGTTGGTGACGTCATTTCCTTTGGTGATGTTATTTCCGGTGGTGAAGTTACTTCCTGTTCCTTTTCTCAGGGGGTGGTATATGAGGTCTAACTCGATGTGTTTGTTGATAGAGTTCTGTTTGGAATGCCATGCTTCTAGGAATTCTCGTGCATGTCTTTGTTTGGCTTGTGCCTTTCAGCTCAGCGAGCAAATCCACATCCAAAACCTCAACCTGACCTACAAATGTTCTCAAAACTCGTTACAAACTTATTGCGACATAAACAATGGAGAACCAATGAATGTGATACAGTTGGATAAGCAAGAGCTCTTTTTCTTAAGAATTCAGACAGTAAGGTATTTGGAAAAAAATGCAACGTGTATTGGGAGGTACATGTGCAAATAGGAAGATAAAAGGCAGGTGTGTCTTCTTTGAAAGGGAATCGGAATGTAGATGGCGAAAATCATCCAGATTAGAAGCGTTAGCTTGCTCTCTCTCCATGGGTGTTGTCAGACTCGCTGTGATTTCCAGCATGGGTTGTACTGCAATAATTTACTTCTTCTAAAAGTCAATCTGTCCTGCACCACAATCACCAAATGTTAGTAAGATGGTACTTGGAGTATTGTGGACAGTTTTAGTGACGTGATCTAATGAAGAATATATTGACCACATATACTCAATGGACATTCTCTAGATTAATCCCTCATATTGCCAGAGTTTTGGTGGGTAGGAGAAAGTCAGATGGAGGAAAATCAGACAAGCTTGGAGATTTTGTTGGGAAAATAACAGAAAGGAGAGAGTGAGGACTGCAGATGCTGGAAATCAGAGCTGAAAAATGTGTTGCAAGAAAAGCGCAGCAGGACAGGCAGCATCCAAGGAGCAGGCAAATCGACGTTTCGGGTATAAGACCTTCTTCACGAATAAGGAAGATGTGCCAACAGGCTAAGATAAAAGGAAGGGAGGACGGACTTGCGGGAGGGGCGTTGGGAATGCGATAGGTGGAAGGAGGTTAAGGTGAGGATGATAGGCCGGAGAGGGAGTGGGGCGGAGAGGTCATGAAGAAGATTTCAGGTCAAGAAGACGGTGCTGACTCCGAGGGGT
>NW_025153839.1:0-1418 GCF_004010195.1 Chiloscyllium plagiosum | reverse complement strand
ATGACTGTTAAATGCTCCAATTGTATCTGCCTTAGTGAATATCTAGTCAAGATCAAAGCAAACCGTTTTGGAAATATTGAATCATTTTAATTGTTGAGTTCTAACATTATATGCCTTTACAGAATGAGGGCCTCGCTGTACAGGCCAGCAGTTATTTCCCATTCCTAACTGCCCAGAGGACAGTTGAGAGTCAGCCACGTTGTTGTGGGTTTGGAGTCAGACCTGCCGTGGTGGGATTCAAATTTGTGTCCCCAGAACATCATCTGGATCTCTGGATTAACAGGCTAGCAATAATGCTACTAAGCCATTGCCTTCTCTATAAAGATTATTTTTTATTTTAACTATCACACCTTAATGAAATTTAGTCTTTCTAACAAGCATCATGAGATTCCCCTTTATTTTTAATCCATTATTTCTTCATGCCAGTATCATCATGAAATATTAACATTTTTTTTCTGGTCAACACACCAGTAATCAACCAATTTTATTTTAACTATCACACCTTAATGAAATTTAGTCTTTCTAACAAGCATCATGAGATTCCCCCTTTATTTTTAATCCATTATTTCTTAATGCCAATATCATCATGAAATATTAACATTTTTTAATGGTCAACACACCAGTAATCAACCAAAGATTTTTCATCCAACACTCATAGTAAATATCTGATACTCTTTCATCTCACTACCCATTTTAATGGAAGGATTATTAATTAGCTTTATCAATTATAAGAAGTTTAATGAATTTTCACAACAATATTTCAGTTCTCGCCAACATATCATACAGTCACATGGCAATGCAAATTTTCTCATTATTCTTAAATTTGTTTTCAACTATTTTAAACCAATTTCTTGCGAATAACGAACAGGTTTAACTCCAACATATCCATCTGTAGATGTGGAATTATGGCTTAGTACATCAATTGACTCAAAAACACATTGCACTCTACAATCTCCCAAACATAGCGAAATTTAATTTCATGGGTGGAAACTTAGTTAGATTGATTTGATTATATTTCACTTGAATGTTCACATTTATTGTAGTTCTTGCTAAAAATCCATTAAATTTCCAATGATTTAATTAAATACCACATGTTTGGAAAAATGGAATTTGCTTTTAGCTGATCTGTCATCTTTAATACCTTTTCTTCTTTCCCAACTCATGCACATTGTTTTTAAATTTTTAGTTCAATGTATGAAAAAGTGATTTGAAGATACAGAAATGTTAAGGCTTTTATCCAAATTATTTGTCAATGTACAATATTTCACAAGTGTGTCACATTTCTTCTTTCTTCCAAATGTCATGGATTGTACCTTTCACTAAAAAGGATAATCACATTCATTATCTATTCACGTTCTGTCTAATTCTGTCCCAAACATCTAACAACTGATTGGGGTTAAAATTTGACAAATTATAAA
>NW_025153838.1:0-1418 GCF_004010195.1 Chiloscyllium plagiosum | reverse complement strand
GTAGTAATTTCGTTGGAGATGTAATAGAGAGGCTCAGGATATTACATTAAAAACAATGGTCCACATCCTCTCGCAGAAGATAGCGACACTATGCCAGAGTAGTAAGGTCACTGGAGACGTAATTAAAAGGGAAAGGTTATTCGACGAAAGACACTGTTTCACATACTCCCACCGACGATAGTGGCACTGTGTCAGTGTAGTAATGTCGATGGAGGCATAATTCAGACAGATTTTTACTCGAAAGATACAGTTTCGCATCGTCCTGTAGATGACAGGAACATTGTGTCAGAGTAGCAATGTCGCTGGAGATGTGATTCAAAGGAACAGGTTATTACACTAAAAACACTGTTTACCATCCTCCAACAGTACCAAGGACACTGTGTTAGAGTAGTAACGTCGCTAGAGATGTAATTTAGAGGGAAATGTTATTACACTAAATTTTGTGTTTTGCATCATTCCATAGATGACAGTGTCACTCTGTCGGAGTAGTATTAACGCTGGACATGTACTTCAGAGTCCCAGTCTATTAAAAGAAAGGTACTGTTTCACTTCTTCCATAGGTAGGAAGGAAACTGTGTCAGAGTTTAATGTCGTTGGAGACAAAATTCAAATGGAACAGGTTATTACGGTAAAGACACTGTTTCATATCCTCCCACAGATCGCAGGGGCACCGTGTCGGAGTCAGGATGTTGCTGGAAATGCAGTTCAGAGGGAAGTGATATCTCACTAAAGGAACTGTTTCAAAGTATCCCACAGCTGATACGGGCACTGTGCCAGTGTAGTAACATCTCTGGAGATGTCATTCTCAACGAAAGACTATTGCACGAAAGTTACGTTTTCACATCTCCCACAGATGATAGAGACACTGTGTCAAAATAATAATATCACTGGAGATGCAATTAGCAGGCCCAGGATATTACACAAAGGACTCTGTTTCAAATCCTACCATAGATCATATGAGTACGTAAAATCAAATGGCAGCTACTGGAAATAAAATCGAATTGCACGAATATCAACCATAAGACTGCCAATATTTTCTCTAATTTTCAATATTTTTCACTTCTATCATGTGGAAAATAAATCTTTCATCATTACCTAACCTAGCTTAAGACTGATTGCAGACCCACAGAAATATGCTTGGCTCTGGACCTATCTGAAGAAGTAGTTTCATAGTAAATGGCATTTAGTGAGGTCAACAATCGTCTGCGATCCGAGCAGCGCATATAATAACAAGATTACTTATGAATTAATGAAAAAATGATGCTAAATATAGGAAACAATAAAGACGAGCAAGTGCCATAGAATCTAAGCAAATTTGGCAGGCTCGAGTGAAAAAAAAACACAGGTGGCACTGTGAGTCCGATGACCATAGATCAGAACTGACTGCAGCTGGGGAATAGCGTGATTGATTCTGGTCA
>NW_025153837.1:0-1418 GCF_004010195.1 Chiloscyllium plagiosum | reverse complement strand
GATACAGGCCAAGTGCTGGCAATACCCATCCTTTTAAATATTGCAATTGTACTAGACTCCACCACTTTCTCTGGCAGTTCATTCTATACATGCACCATACTCTGCATGAAAACATTGCCCCTTATCTTTCCCATCTCACCCTAAATCTATGCCCTCCATTTCTGGACTCCCCCCACCCCAGGGAAAAGACCTTGGCTATTTATACTATCTATGCCCCTCATGATTTTATAAACTTCCATGAAGTCACACCTCAGCCTTTGAAGCTCCAGGGAAAACAGCCCCAGCCTATTCAGCCTCTTCCTATAGCTCAAATACTCCAATCCTGTAACATCCTTGTAAATCTGTTCAGAACGCATTCAAGTTTCACAACATCGAATAGTAAGTAGACCAGAATTGCATGCAATATTTCAGAAGTTACCTAACCAATGTCCTGTACAGTTGCAACATGACCTCCCAACTCCTGTATTCAATGCTCTGATCAATAAAAGAAAGCATACCAAATGTCTTCTTCACTATCTTATCTACCTTCAATTCTACTTTCAAGGAGCTACGAGCCTGCACTTCAAGGTGCCTTTTTTCAGCAACACCCCCTAGGACCTTAACATTAAGTGTATAAGTCCTAAGATTTGCTTGCCCAAAATGCAGCACCTTGCATTTATCTAAATTAAACTTCATCTGTCATTTCTCAGCCCACTGGCTCATCTGATCAAGACCCTGTTGTAACCTGAGGTAACCTTTTTCGCTGTCCACTACACTGCTAACTTTGGTGTAATCTGCCAACTTACTAACTGTACCTCTTATGCTCACATCCAAGTCATTTATATAAATGACGAAAAGTAGTGGACCCAGCACCGATCCTGGTGGCACTCCACTGGTCACAGGTCTCCAGTCTGAAAAACAACCTTCCACCGTCAACCTCAGTCTTCTACCTTTGAGCCAGTTCTGTATCCATACGGCTAGTTCTCCCTGTATTCCATGAGATCTAATCTTGCTAACCAGTCGACCCTTGTCGAACACCTTATTGAAGTCTATACAGATTACATATACAGTTCTGCCCTCATCAATCCTCTTTGTTATTTCTTCAAAAAACTCAATCAAGTTCGAGAGATATGATTTCCCACACACAAAGCCATGTTGGCTACCCCCAATCAGTCTGTGCCTTTCCAAACACATTTACATCCTGTCCCTCAACTTGCCCACCACCGACATCAGGCTCACTGGTCTATAGTTCCCTGGTTTGTCCTTACCACCTTTCAAAAACAGTGGCACTAAATTAGCCAACCTCCAGTCTTCCACACCTCACCTGTGACTATCGATGATACAAATATATCAGCAAGGGGTCCACCAATCACTTCCCTAACTTATCACTTGGTATTCTTATTCTTCACACAAGAGAGAAGCGAGGGGTTGGGGGGGGG
>NW_025153836.1:0-1418 GCF_004010195.1 Chiloscyllium plagiosum | reverse complement strand
TACACGTACCACCCTCTGCACAAAAAAGTTGCCCCTTAGGTCCCTTTTATATCTTTCCCGTCTGACCCTACACCTATGGCTTCTAGTTCTGGACTCCCCGACCCCAGGGAAAAGACTTTGTCTATTTATCCTATCCATGCCCCTCATAATTTTGTAAACCTCTGTAAGGTCACCCCTCAGCCTCCGATGCTCCAGGGAAAACAGTCCCAGTCTGTTCAGCCTCTTCCCATAGCTCAAATCCTCCAACCCTGGCAACATCCTTGTAAATCTTTTCTGAACCCGTTCAAGTTTCACAACATCTTTCCGATAGGAAGGAGACCAGAATTGCACACAATATTCCAACAGTGGCCTAACCAATGTCCAGTACACCCGCAACATGATGTCCCAACTCCTGTATTTAATACTTTGAACAATAAAAGAAAGCATACTTCAGATATGTAGATAATTGGGATGCCTTCTGGAGAAGGTGGGACCTGTACATGAAGGACGGGTTGCACCTGAACTGGAAGGGGTCCAATGTCCTGGTTGGAAGGTTTGCTCGAGTGGTTCAGGAGGGTTTAAACTAGTATGGCAGGGGGGTGGGAACCTGAGCTATAGGTGAGAGTTGATGGCAATGAGGCAATAGCAAGAGGTAACGCAGTCAGTGGGAAGGAGTTTCCTGGGAAAGAACTAAGGGATCGGTTAAAGTGTGTTTGCTTTAATGCAAGGAGTATCAGGAATAAAAGTGACGAACTTAGAGCATGGATCAGTACCTGGTGCTATGATGTTGTGGCCATAACAGAGACGTGGGTTTCTCAGGGGCAGGAATGGTTGCTGGATGTTCCAGGGATTAGAACATTTAAAAAGAATAGGGAGGGGGTGTAGCACTGCTAATCAGAGAGCGTATCACAGCTACAGGAGTTACCACTGTCGAGGAAGGTCTGCCTACTGAGTCAGTATGGGTGGAAATTAGGAACAGTAAGGGAGCAGTCACCTCATTAGGGGTTTACTACAGGCCCCCCAATAGCAGCAGAGAGATTGAAGAAAGCATAGGTCGGCCGATTTTGGAAAAGTGTGCATGTAGTAGGGTTGTTGTAATGGGTGACTTTAACTTTCCTAATATTGATTAGAACCTCCTTAGAGCAGATGGTTTGGAAGGAGCTGTTTTTGTAAGGTGTGTTCAGGAGGGTTTCCTAACTCAGTACGTTGACAGGCCGACGAGGGGAGAGGCCATTTTGGATTTGGTGCTTGGCAATGAGCCGGGGCAGGTGTCAGATCTTGCGGTGGGAGAGCATTTTGGTGATAGTGACCACAACTGCCTCACATTCTACATAGCTATGGAGAAAGAGAGAAGCAGGCACAACGGGAGGATATTTAATTGGGGAAAAGGAAGCTTGGACTGGGAACAATTGTTCCATGGAAAGGGCACTATAGACATG
>NW_025153835.1:0-1418 GCF_004010195.1 Chiloscyllium plagiosum | reverse complement strand
TGTTTGTGTTAGTGTGTGTCCATGTGTGTTTGTGTGTTAATATGCATATCTGTGTGTGTCTGTGTGTTACTGTGATTGTCCGTGTGTGTCTGTGTGTTAGTCTGAGTGTCCGTGTGTGTCTGTGTGTTAGTGCGAGTGTCCATGTGTGTTTGTGTGCATGTCTTTGCACATTGTGTGTCTGTGGGTTTGCGTGCATTGATATCTGTACAGCGGCCATCGTGAAGGGGAGTTTAATCATTGAATTTAGTTGTGTGAAGTTGGTATCACCCATGACTCAGTGACAGCATCACATTAAAAATACACCGTTGGCTATGAGTCATTTTCAGGTGACCTGAGATGAATTGTTCTGTAAATTAACATTCTTTCCTTACAGTTAAGATTAGAATATTTAAACCTTCTCAATGTACACTCAAAAAGGTCACTCTTTGGCATTTTGAGTTTGCTTCCTCTCTGATCTCCTTCTTTGGTATAAAACTGTAAGCCTTTCTGAGGACAGAAACTCTTTCATCCATATCCAAATATCAGTCGACTTTTTATTGCGCTCTTAATTCAAATGATATTTTAACTTCTCCAGACCTCAAACAAATCCCTTAAATCTCAGCCAGCTCTTCCAGTAAATGGTAAATAGAATCATTGGGATTCATATCAACTGATATGACAGTGATTAGATAAATGGGACTGGGGACCCTTTGAGGAATTCACACCTGAGTGTTGACAGGTCATAGCTCATTCAGAGCTGAATACCAACTCCAGGCTGAGGTGGCGATCCACCGTTGAAAGGACACTGAAGGTGGGTGACTTGTTAGTGTTGCTCCTCAGTGTGTGAAACGAATTGGTCTGAGGCCGTATCACAGAATCGTCCACGACGGAAGAGTCCCTTCAGCCCACCTAGGCTGTACTGAGGAAGATTCTCTACGACCCACACCACTCCCACTTCGCAAGGCCTTGAACATTGCAACACCTCAAATAGAACATAGAACATAGAACAGTACAGCACAGAACAGGCCCTTCAGCCCACGATGTTGTGCCGACCACTGATCCTCATGTATGCACCCTCAAGTTTCTGTGACCATATGACCCAGTAGTCTCTTAAATGTCCCCAATGACCTTGCTTCCACAACTGCTGCTGGCAACTCATTCCATGCTCTCACAACTCTCTGTGTAAAGAACCCGCCTCTGACATCCCCTCTATACTTTCCTCCAACCAGCTTAAAACTATGACCCCTTGTGTTAGTCATTTCTGCCCTGGGAAATAGTCTCTGGCTATCGACTCTATCTATGCCTCTCATTATCTTGTATACCACAATTAGGTCCCCCTCTCCTCCTCCTGTTCTCCAATGACAAAAATCCGAGCTCAGTCAACCTCTCTTCATAAGATAAGCCCTCCATTCCGGGCAGCATCCTGGTAAACCTCCTCT
>NW_025153834.1:0-1418 GCF_004010195.1 Chiloscyllium plagiosum | reverse complement strand
TCTTAATAAAGGACTCCACCGTCGCCAATCAGTTCTCCCAGCCCGCTGACTGGAACAACCAAGAGTAGAACTTCCTGAACGCTGCATTAATCTTTTGGAGATCGCGGGTGATAATAGCAGTAATCTTCTTTCTGGCCTAATATTTACCTGGTTATCACCATGCTCGAATACCTTCTGTTTCGCAAAGGAAATCTCTCTCTTTGCTCTCTGGGCGAGTGCAGCATGCAGAGCAGTCCGCAGGGCTGTAATCTGCTGCAATTAAGTTATGGACAATCTGACAAAATATGGTGTATCAGCTCTCTTCAGCCGAGCCTCAAGCATATACTGCTGTTCTCCCTTCTGCCGCCTTTGAGTCACCGAGTAAGAAATAATCAAATCCCTTGTATAGGCTTTGGCAGTCTCCCAGAGCACCGTCGGATTACTAGTCGTGCACAAGTTCATGTTCCAAAAAAAATTAAATTCCCCGAAAAATACTCAATGAATTTGCTATCCTTCCGGAGGAAAGAATCCTCTTGCCAGTGCAGTGAGCCTGTCCCATCGCCACTATCCTTGACCTCCATGTGCAATGCCACATGATCAGAAATGGTTCCCAATTCAAACGGACAGCATCGAATTTAAAAAGAGCAATGAGGCAAACAACATGTCAATCCTAGTGTAGCATTTATGTGGGTTAGAAAAAAAGGTGAAGTCCCTATCTTCAGGATGAAGACATCTCACACATCCACCAACCCTGTTCAGGTCCATCAGCTGCCTGGGTGGCGGGGAAATACCTCCGATATCCCTCGACATCTTATCCACCTCCGGATCCACACGTCAGTTAAAGTTTCTCCTTCATTGTACGACGTGCCCCAAGGCTCAAGAAGCTTCCAGCACCTGTTTTTCTCTATCGTGCTGGAGTTGCACAAGGACCAGACAACGATACTGGTCTGATCCGGGCCTGCACACTGCGACCCGGTGTGCCCGCTCGACCCGCACCCAGTTTGCCCTGACTTAGAGTTTCAAAAATTGTGCGAGCCACTGTTCCAAGAAGCTGACGAGCTGGCTTTCTTGTATCGTTCCGGCAGCCTGACCAAGCTGATGTTCTTCTGATGGCTCCAATTTTCGAGGTCCTCGACCTGCTCTACTAAGGTTTGTACCTACCATTCTAGGGCTTGGACACGACCCGCTGAGGATTCTGCCATGGTTTCCAAAGCCGCAGTCCACTCTTCCACCTCCACGACATGTGGCCCGAGACACTGAATCTCCTGGTCATGCTTCTGCAGCTTGGTTGAGATCAGTTCCAGCATGGTTCAGGTCTCCTCCATTGCTGAATAACCAGGGTAAAATTAGGATCCATTTCGAAACCAAACGAGTAATCAGTATGTGAAACTGGGAAACATAGATAGACTGTAACACGAGAGCTTCACATCTGTTTTAGT
>NW_025153833.1:0-1418 GCF_004010195.1 Chiloscyllium plagiosum | reverse complement strand
GCACTCGCCACAATTTTACTGCGCCCAAAGTTGCAGTTGTCATAGAGAAAACGTCGACTATCACCAGGAGATGCGGAGAGTTTTTCAAGGAGTAGACCTTTTATTTGCAAACAAAAACAGTGACATTTAGAAAATAATTTTTTTACTCGCCCGAATCTCAGGGTCCATGGCATAGAGTCATAGAGTCATTGAGATGTGCAGCATCGAAACAGACACTGCTGTCCAACTTGTCCATGCCGACCAGATATCCCAACCCTATCTCGTCCTACTTGCAATCACCTGGCCCATATCCCCCCAAACCCTTCCTGTACACATGCCTCTCAAATGTTGCAATTGTACGAGTCTCCACCACATCCTCTGGCAGCTTATTCCATTCACGTACCACCCTGTGTGTGAAAACGTTGCCCCTAAGTTCTCTTTCATATCTTACCCCTCTCACACTAAACCTATGCCCACACCAGGGAACATATTTTTCCTATTTATCCTTTCCATGCCCCTCATAATTTTGTTAACTTCTATAAGGTCACCCCTCAGCTTCCGAAGCTCCAGGGAAAACAGCCCTAGCCTGTTCAGCTTCTCCTTATAACTCAAATCCTCCAAGCCTGGAAACATCCTTGTAAATCTTTCTGAACCCTTACAAGTTTCACAACATCTTTCCGATTGTAAGCACACCAGAATTGCACGCAATATTGCAACAGTGGCCTAACCAATGTCATGTACAGCCGCAACATGACCTCCAAACTCCTGTACTCAACACTCTGACCATAAAAGGAAAGCATACCAGATACCTTGTTCACTATCCTATCTACCTGCGACTCCACTTTCAAGGAGCTATGAACCTCCACTCCAAGGTCTCTTTGTTCAGCAACACTCCCTAGGGTCTTACCATTAAGTGCATAACTCCTGCTAAGATTCGCTTTCACAAAATTCAGCACCTCACATGTATCTGAATTAAACTCCATCACTTTATACCTTTTCTTTAATCATGTCTTGTTAGCTTATCAGAATGCCAACTGTGTTAGTCAGAATTACCTGACTCCAGCTATACAATAAACCAATGGTGCTAATCCCCATTATCGTTCTACTTCTGCGACTATGGGTTTTCCTACTTTATTCTACTGTAACTAATAAGTATTGTACTGCGACCTGTGCTCAATGAACCTCCATTCCAGACTAATCTGTAATGATTAGATATTTAGCTACCCCATCTATCACAATGTTTTCCTGTCCCAAGCTGACTCTACTAACTACTAATTAGATACTTAATGTCATATCCTGCTACAAGTGTCTCAAGCAGGCTGACTCTACTATTAATTAATTATTTTAAGTCATGTCCTAAGTATGTACTGTCACGACTTGTCTCAAACTGCCACGATGATATTTAATAGGCGAGGCTGACTTTACTAATTGTTTTTATC
>NW_025153832.1:0-1417 GCF_004010195.1 Chiloscyllium plagiosum | reverse complement strand
TTGGAGAAGCCTAACATGTCAATAAAGCGATTTCACGTCCTTAATGCTGCTTGTCTTCTCCCCACAGAAGGAGATGGAGACCCACATGACAGTGTCGCTGTAATTAATGACATTTGAAGCCCGAGACCAGACGTGTAGGATTCACCAATTTAGAATCTGGAAACGGTGTTTTATTGTGGATTGGTCAGCATTCAGAAGCAAAGAGATAGGCCAGTGTCCGGTATGTTGTAGCAACTACCCGCGAGGTTGTCAAAGCGGGATCACTTCCTTCTCATCTGTCAGCGCAAGCAGCAGAGCTGATTGCCTTGATTGAGGCATGGAAATTGGCCGAAGGAAGAACAGTGAATATTTACATCGACAGCAGATATGCATTCGGGGTTGTACATAATTTTGGATCCATGTGGAAAAACAAGGGCTTCTTGACCTCCACTGGAAAGCCAATCACATAACATGGCCTGAACTCTGACCTCCTCAAAGCACTCCGATTGCCTAAATCAATCACTGTATGTACATGTGAAGCCCACAGGAAAACTTATGATTCAATTTCTGAAGGCAATGAAAATGTAGACTGAGTGGTAAGGACGGCAGCCAATCAGCCGCCAAGTGATGAGTTTGACATGTGTCTGTCAAATATTTGTAATCCAAAGCTGACTTATGGGAGTTACAGTCGCAGGCCACATCGAAGGAGAAGCGTTAATGGACAAGGGCAAGGTGCAGAATGAGGGAATGGGTGTGGTGTGGCCCCAATGGTAAACCCTGTCTACCACGATCTTTATTCCCTTTCTATGCCAAAGTAACACACGGTAAGGACCATGTGTCAAAAGTGGGGATGTATGACAATATTTCAGCACGCTGGTACAGAAAGGGATTTACTCATTAGTCATAACAATAATGTGAATAATGTATTATCTGTGCCACTAATAATGTGGGGACGGGAATACAAATGAATCAGGCAGAACACCCACAATCCCAAAGACCCTTTGAACATTTACAGATGGACTTTATTGAACTTACACCCAGCGAAGGGAAAAGGCATTATCTGGTAATAGTTGATGTTTTCCCAAGGGGTGGAAGTGCTCCCACGTCTAAACAGGATGCCAGTGCGGTAGCCAAGGCTTTGCTAACTGAAATAATTCCGAGATGGGGCATCCCTGAAAGGCTAAGCAGCGACAATGGAAAGCCATTTATAAATATTGCCCTACAGCAGATCAGTGATCACTTGGGAATAAAGTTGAGGTAACATTGTGCCTACCACCCAGCGAGCGGTGGGGCAGTGGAAAGAGAGAAAACTACCCTTACAAATAAATTGGCAAAATGTTGTGAGGAACTAGAGGTGACATGGACAAAGGCATTTCCAATTGTGCTAATGTATATGAAGGACAGCAAGAGTAAATCTTAGGACGTTTGAGATTTTGTT
>NW_025153831.1:0-1417 GCF_004010195.1 Chiloscyllium plagiosum | reverse complement strand
CTCTCTGCAATGAGATATTTGTTGTTTTGGGAGGAAGAAAATTATGAGAACAGATAGAGTGGTTAAAGTACGAATTGCCCTTCACTGAACATTGTTTTTTACTCAGTTGGAGGGACATGAATGTCACGGAATCTCCATACGACACGTTCCGGTCCACTTCGGCTCAGACCAGGGTCCTTCCCACATGGCGGGGTGGGGGGTGGGGTGTGGAGGAGGGATCAGATATCGGGTCCTCCACAATGTGGCCTGGTCCTTTCTCTAGGGAGTGATTGTGGGAGTGTGTGGCCCTGCTGTTAGTGGAGGGGGAGGGGGAATGGTGAGGTGTCCGGAGGGAGTCAGTCCACAGTGTTGTATCCATGCAGGGTTATTAGTGTTGGGAGTATAGTGGAGGGAGAGAGAGTGCGCGGAATGGGGAGGGTGCTGAATTCAATAGTGAGAGTGGTAGTGCGTGAGCCTTATTTGGAGATAAAAGTGTGAGCCTTGTTAGGGTGTAGGTGCTATAACAGGTAGTGAGTGTGAGGGCGCAGAGAGAGTACGGTGATAGTTTATCTGACAGAGTGGAGAGGATATTGATGCTTGTCCTGTGCTGCTGGTCATTTCTTCAGATCATGTCAGCATCGAGGTGACCCTTCCCGAATGTCTTGTCCAAGTCTATCACTAATAACGCCACAGACTCTGTCCCTCATACTACACAGAATCCGTTTGGGTGGATCGTACAAATAGGAAGGAGAAGCAAACATTGGCGTATTATGTATCTAAACCAATGCTCTCGTGCAAATTCTGTGCATTGTATACTCTGACAATTAGAGATGCAAATATTGTGGGTGCTGAAGTATTATTGCATGATCTCAAATTGCATCTAAACTGCATTAACTAAGTGACTACTAATGTTGTGAAAAATAAATTCCATAAGCGTATAACAGGTTGGTTGAAGAGTATGTTGTGACTCAAACAAGAGAGCAGATAATTTTGGATTTGGTTATGTGTGGTCAGAAGGACTCATTAGTCACCTTGCTCTGAGGACTATGTTGTATTTTACACGGTGCCTGCATACAATATAGAACGTTTGAGCATGAAGTGGTAGACACGCAATGGTTGTTAGAGTCATAGACTCATGGAGCCCTACAGCATGAATACAGGCCCTTTGGACCAAAGTGGTCCATGCCGACCAAAATGTCCATCCTGCTAATTCTATTTCCCTGCCTTTTCCCTTATTCTTCTAAACCTTCTCTATCCACGTATTTGTCTAAAAGCCTTTTGAATGTTGTTAATGTAGGTGCCTCAACCAAACCGCTGTCTGCTCATTCCATATGTGCACCAACCTCTGCGTAAAAAAGTTGGCGCTCAGGATCATTTTTATTCTTTCACCTCTAACCTGATGTCTTGTAGTCTTTGATTCCCAAAACTGGGAAAAAGA
>NW_025153830.1:0-1417 GCF_004010195.1 Chiloscyllium plagiosum | reverse complement strand
ACTCAGAGTCTTCTCAACCGAACTCAGTCTCACACAAAGTCACTCAGAGTCTTCTCAACCTCAGTCTCACTCAGAGTTACTCAATCTCGCTCAGTCTCACAAAGTCACTCAGTCTCGCTCAGAGTCACTCAGTCTCACAGAGTCAGTCTCGCTCAGAGTCACTCAGTCTCACAGAGTCAGTCTCACGCAGAGTCACTCAGTCTCACTCAGAGTTACTCAATCTCACTCAGTCTCACTCAGAGTCACTCAGTCTCACTCAGAGTCACTCAGTCTCATACAGAGTCACTTAGTCTCACTCAGAGTCACACAGTCTCACTCAGAGTGACTCAATCTCATTCAGTCTCACTCAGTCTCACTCAGAGTTACTCAATCTCACTCAGTCTCACACAGTCACTCAGTCTCGCTCAGAGTCACTCAGTCTCACAGAGTCAGTCTCACTCAGAGTCACTCAGTCTCACTCAGAGTCACTCAGTCTCATACAGAGTCACTTAGTCTCACTCAGAGTCACTCAGTCTCACTCAGAGTTACTCAATCTCATTCAGTCTCACTCAGTCTCACTCAGAGTCACTCAGTCTCACTCAGTCTCACTCAGAGTCACTCAGCCTCACACAGAGTCACTCAATCTCACACAGTCTCACTCAGTCTCACACAGAGTCACTGAGTCTCACTCAGAGTCACTCAGTCTCACACAGAGTCACTCAGTCTCACTCAGTGTTACTCAATCTCACTCAGTCTCACTCAGAGTCACTCAGTCTCGCTCAGAGTCACTCAGTCTCACTCAGTGTTACTCAATCTCACTCAGTCTCACTCAGAGTCACTCAGTCTCGCTCAGAGTCACTCATTCTCACAGAGTCACTCAGTCTCACTCAGAGTTACTCAATCTCACTCAGTCTCACACAGAGTCACTCAGTCTCACTCAGAGTCACTCAGTCTCATACAGAGTCACTTAGTCTCACTCAGAGTCACTTAGTCTCACTCAGAGTTACTCAATCTCATTCAGTCTCACTCAGTCTCACTCAGAGTCACTTAGTCTCACTCAGTCTCACTCAGTCTCACTCAGAGTCACTCAGTCTCACACAGAGTCACTGAGTCTCACTCAGAGTCACTCAGTCTCACTCAGAGTCTCTCAGTCTCACTCAGTCACTCAGTCTCACAGAATCACCTAGTCTCACTCAGTCTTACTCAATCTCACTCAGTCTCACTCAGAGTCACTCAGTCTCACTCAGAGTTACTCAGTCTCACTCAGTCTCACACAGAGTCACTCAGTCTCACACAGTCACTCAGTCTCACTCAGAGTCACTCAGTCTCACAAAGAGTCACTCAGTCTCACTCAGAGTTACTCAATCTCACTCAGTATCACACAGCGTCACTCAGTCTCACTCAGAGTTACTCAATCTCACTCAGTCTCACACAGCGT
>NW_025153829.1:0-1417 GCF_004010195.1 Chiloscyllium plagiosum | reverse complement strand
AAAGAAAGTATCTCTGACATCTGTCCTAAATCTATCACCCCTCAATTTAAAGCTATGGCCCCTCGTGCTCACCGTCACCATACTTGGAAAAAGGCTCTTCGTGTCCATCCCATCTAACCCTCTGATTATCTTATATGTCTCTATTAAGTCACCTCTCAATCTTCTTCTCTCCAACGAAAACAACCTCAAGTCCCTCATCCTTTCCTCGTAAGACCTTCCCTCCATGCCAGGCAACATCCTAGTTAATCTCGTTTGCACCCTTTTCAAAGCTTCCACATCCTCCTTATAATGCGATGACCAGAACTGTACACAATACTCCAAGTGCGGCCGCACTAGAGTTTTATACAGCTGTATCATAACCTCATGGTTCCAGAACTCGATCCCTCTATTAATAAAATCTATGACACATAGCAAGTTGGATCCAAACTTAATTTGGTGGTAAGAAACGAAGGATGGTGATAGAAGGCTGTTTCTGTGACAGGAAGCTGTACCACAAGGATTTATGCTGGGTCCTTTCTTATTTGTGATTTGCGTATAAACATCATTAAAAATGTGGGGGAAATGTAAAGTAAATTTGCGGATGATACGACGTTTGGCAAATCGGTTAACAGTGAGGAAGGCGGTCTTAAGTTCCAGGAGTTTCGAGATGCCGTTGTTAAATGGACAGATAGCGGGAGTTGAAATTAACCATGGAAAGCATAAGTTGATGCTCTTTTGAAGTAACACGTCAAGGGAGATCTCAATGAATGGCAGGACCCAGAGGAACAGAGCAACCTTGCATGCCGGTCCACAGATCTGTGAAGGAAGCATAATATAATGGTTAAGAAGACAGACACAACTTTATAATTTAAGACAAAAATGATAAAAGCAGGAAAAGTGGTGTCCTGGGTAGACAAGGTGGTGAAGAAAGCATTTGGCACTTTTGCCTTCATTAGTCAGAATATCGATTACTGGAGTTGAGATATCATGTTGTAGCTGAACAGAACACTGATGAGACCACGTTAAGAAGACTGCTTGCAACTCTGGTCACCTTCTACAAGAAGGATGTTGTGAAACTGGAAAGGATGAGAAAAAGATTTGCAAGGATATTGCTGCGACTAGAGGGCTTGAATTATACTAGGAGACTGATTCGGCAGGTTATTGTTTTTCTTCCAGGGCTGTTCGAGGCTGGGAATGACCTTCTAGTAGTTTATAAAAGCATGAGAAGCTTGGACTAGCCAATGTCTTTTCCCTGGGATTGGGGAGTCCTGAACTAGAGGAAATAGGTTTAAGTTGACAGATACTGACCCAAACTGATCAAGGGGCAGAGAATGACAGAAAAAATATTTGGATTTCCAACAGGCATCAGTTATGGTCAGTCTTTGATTTAAAAATTGAGCATTATCTCTGGTAAAAAAATAGTTTGGAAGGTAAATTG
>NW_025153828.1:0-1417 GCF_004010195.1 Chiloscyllium plagiosum | reverse complement strand
CTTGGTCAGCTGCGGGCTGGCGACTGTGCATGGCGTTGTCTGGAGACAGGGCCTGGTGCAGTCTGGTGATTAGGCCCAGTGCAGACTGGAGACTTGGCCTGGTGCGGTCTGGAGACTGGGCATGGTGCTGTGTGGAGACAGGGTCCAGTGTGGTCAAGACAGGGGACCAGTTCACCCTGGATACTGGACCATGTGCGACCCTAGAGAGTGGGGTCCACTGTGCACCAGATATTGGGTTCAGTGCGGTCTGGAAACTGGACCCGGTGCTGTCTGGATACTGGGCCAATATGGTCTGAAGTCTGAGTCCTGTGTGGTCTCGAGACTGTGCCCAGTGCGGTCAGGTGAATGGACCCTGTGCGGCCTGGTGATTCTGTGCAATGCGGACTGGAGACTGGGCCCAGTGTGTCCTGAAAACTGGGCTTGGTGCAGTCTGGTGACAGGGCCTGATGCAGTCTGGAGACTAAGCCCTGTGGTCTGGAGACTGGGCCCTGTGGTCTGGAGACTGGGCCTGGGGCAGCCTGGAGTCAAAGCCAGGTGGGGTCTGGAGATTGGGTCCAGTGTCTTCTGGAGACTAGGCCCGATGGAGTCTGGATACTGGGCCAGTGTGGCCTGGAGACAGGGCTCGGTTAAGTCTGGAGACTGGTCCTGCTTCAGTCTGGAGAGTGGGCCCGTCGTGGTCCGTAGAATGGGCCTGGTACGACCTGGAGACATAGTCCAATGCGGTCTGGAGACTGGGCCCGTTGTGGTCTGGAGAATGGGATCATTATGGTCTGGAAACTGGGACCAGTATAGTGTGGAGACTTGGCCGAGTGCAGTCTGAAGACTGGGCACAGTGCGGGCTGTAGACTGGGCTCAGTGCGGCTTGGTGACAGGGCCCAGTGTGGTCTGAAGTCTGAGTTCGGTGTGGTCTCGAGACTGTGCCCAGGGCGGTCAGGTGAATGGACCCTGTGCGGCCTGGTGACTCTGTGCAGGGCAGACTGGAGACTGGGCCCAGTGCAATCTGGAGACTGGGCTCAGTGCAGTCTGGAAGCTGGGCCCGGTGCAGTGTGGAGACTGGGTCCGGTGTGATCTGGTTACTGTGCCCGATGCGGTCTGGAGTCTGAGTCCGGTGTGGTCTCGAGCCTGCGCCCTGTGTGGTCTGGAGACTGGACTTGAAGCGGTATGCTGACTGGGCCTGATGCAGTCTGGAGACTAAGCCCTGTGGTCTGGAGACTGGGCCCTGTGGTCTGGAGACTGGACCTGGTGCAGCATGGAGTCAGGGCCAGGTGCGTTCTGGAGACTGGGTCCAGTGTGTTCTGGAGACTAGGCCCGATGGAGTCTGGAGACTGGGCCTGGTGTTGTCTGGAGACAGGGCTCGGTTCAGTCTGGAGACTGGGCCTGCTTAAGTCTGGAGAGTGGGCCCGTTGTGGTCTGTATA
>NW_025153827.1:0-1417 GCF_004010195.1 Chiloscyllium plagiosum | reverse complement strand
TCCAATCTTTTCTTAATCATTCACTAATGGTTTGAAGCTCCAACTAAAGTTGTTGATACACTTAAAAGACGGAATTTCCCCGATTTAGTCACTTCAAACCACACGTTGTGAGAAAATCCTCTTTTGTTTACTTTTAAACTTGAGTGTTTCTGGTCCAGCATTTCCACATGTCGTGAATAAACTCCGTCATTCTGTCCATAATGCGGATGAAATCATTTCTTTCCTTTCTGATGTTTTTATATCTCAGTACATCCCGTCACTGGGCTTCCCAATATCTTGCTAATCAGTAAGCAGCGTCTGTGCCCTTCCTAACCTCTTCACATGTCTTTGTTGGGGAATAAGGACAAGGATTATACACAATGCTCCCACTGAGGATGACCTAAAGATTTCACAGTTACAAGATGAACTATTTGCTTTAAATATGATTTCTCTAAATCTCCATGATCTGAGTGAGTGTCAGCTATTTCTAAAGGTAACTGAAGTTCAAATACATCACAGTACGGCTCGAGTCATTCCAGTGCAGACTGGTTCTGGACAGTAAATATCATGACAAAAAGCCACCGTGGGTGTGAAATCGACACTTTGCACATAGAAATTGTCGTAGCTATTGTGTATCATATTTCCGTGTTCTTGCCCACCTTGGTTATCACTTCATGTGTCCTTGTATTGAGTTCGACTGAATGATTAATTTGTGAATGGAGACATACCCTTCACCTCTTATTTGAAACTCCATGGAGCATTGAATAATTGTACTCATATGCTTGCAGAGGACAGTCTTGCCATTACTGGGATGAATCAGCGAACATTCCGCACGTATGCTCGAAGGCAAGGATTTCCTTCTACAGTTTATGAGATCATTACACACTGAAACCCATGCGTGCAATCATTAAACCTAAAACTGATGCTGCAAAACTTTCAGACTAAGATTTTGCAATCTGCTTGTTTTGCTTGTCCTGAAAGTTACATTCCACATTGTGGTATGTTTGTGAATGCTAGCATTTTCTGAATCTTGAGCAATGACATTTAAATTTTGCCAGAACACTATCTTTCACTGTTCTCTCTTTCCCTTATGGTTCCCCATTTAATATACTGTATTTTATCAGTATACCTTACTTTTTCAACAAGTCAAACAATCTCGCTCCTGATTACCAAACCGAGAGAATGCTATAATTTTGTTAACTTAACTGCAGTGCAGCTGTAGGGCGCAGTGACCAAGTGGCAAGGCATTGGTCACGTGAACCAAGTAGCAGGAGCGGGCTTTTGAAATCTGGCTATTCTATCGCAGTCATATTCAAAATATTCAACATAATCTTAAGCCAAATCATATTGGTAGAAAATAAGAAAAAAACGAAAGATCCGCCGATGTTGAAAATCAAACAAATACAAGTTCAATATTTCTGACAGATCTGTGGAGGAA
>NW_025153826.1:0-1417 GCF_004010195.1 Chiloscyllium plagiosum | reverse complement strand
ACCGTACCCCAGTGTTAATGTGTACCGTACCCCCGTGGTAGTGTGAACCGTACCCCAGTATTCCTGGATCTGCTGTTTGTTTACCAGTTCCACAAGACACGAGTATCTGTCTCCGACTGTGGGCTCTATCTGGATATGGTACAGGACGGTGTATCCCCAGCTGCTGTCAAAGGTGAACAGGACGGTTTTATCCATCCTCTCCAGGGGCTGGCCATTCTTCTGGAAGGTGACCTCTGCCGCTGGCGGGAATAGGTCTGAAACCAGGCAGTTCAGCATGACCCTGCGACCGGAGACTCCAGATTCATCTAGGTACAGTCGCACCGTCGGGATATCTGGGAAGAGCAGGATTGGGAATGTCAGCGTGCGCTCCCTTCACCCTCTCCATCGCTGGCACCAGCCTGGCAGCTATCGCTCAATCCCCAAAAGGGAAGCTCTGGCCCTTACGGGAGGGTGGGTAAGAGGCATGGGTGTGGAGTCACGTATAGGCCCGGACTGGGAACGGCAGGAAGCATTCCATTGGCAAATCTATTGTCTCGAGGCTTTGTCGCGGAGACTCCCGGGGAGGATCGAGAGACTCCCCGCACACCCCCCACCCCATTCCCATCCTCGGAGTGTAAAACCCGCCAGCGTCTCGAGTTGTTGTCAGGACAAATGGCAAGAATGCCAAATTCTCCCCGCGGCGGGTGATCTCTGACCCGAGAAAGGGGCGCGCTGGTTGGCCTGGTGCTCAACCCCGATTGGCCCGTGGGTTGCCGCGGGGGAAAGGAATCGTTGCGTGATTGGCCAATCGAGTCGAGCAGCTCCTCCTGCCAGCTGAATACTCAAGGCCCAGACTGGGCCTCAGCCCTCAGTCTGAGATCGGACGGCACCTGCTGAATGGGCCTTGAGAGCTCAAACCGCAAGCAGCATGAAACTAAACAGCAGGATTTTCTTGTCTGGCGTAAAAAGGTAAGTCGAAGTTCGGGAAATTAATAAGGGGGAGGTTGGGAGGGGTTCAATGCTTTGCATCTGTCTTCACAATGGAAGACACGGATAGCATTCCAAAATTCCAATACAATCAATAGCTTAGAGGGGCTTGGGAAGGACATCGCCAGGGAAAACACACTTGGGAAACTCATGGGGATAAGATCCCTTGGGCATGATGGGTTGCACCCTCAGATTCCCAAATGAGGTAGCTGCAGAGGTTGTAGTAATCGCCCAGGATTCCTCAGATTCAGCCTGGGCGGCACGGTGGCTCAGTGGTTAGCACTGCTGCCTCACAGCACCAGGGACCCGGGTTCGATTCCCAGCCTCGGGGCGACAGGCTCGATAAAGTTTGCACATTCTCGCCGCCTGTATCTGAGTGGGTTTCCTCCGGGTGATCTGGTTTCCGATCCAGAAACGCGCAGGTTAGGGGGGGATTGGCCGTGCTAAATTG
>NW_025153825.1:0-1417 GCF_004010195.1 Chiloscyllium plagiosum | reverse complement strand
CAGTGATCAATACATTACCCCAGTGATCAGTACATTCCCGCAGAGTTCAGTTCATTCCCACAGTGAATAGAACTTTCCCACAGTGATCACTACATTCCCACACTGATCAGTACATTCCCACTGTGATCAGTATATTCCCACAGTAATCAGTACATTCCCACTGTGATCAGTAAATTCCCACNACAGTGATCAGTACATTCCCGCAGTGATCAATACAGTGTAACAGTGTAAGTCATATTCCCACACTGATCAGTACATTTCCACTGTGATCAGTATATTCCCACAGTAATCAGTACATTCCCACTGTGATCAGTAAATTCCCACAGTGATCAATACATTTCCATAGTGATCAGTACATTCCCACAGAGATCAATACATTCCCACAGTGATCAGTACATTCCCGCATTGAACATTTAATTCACACAGTGAGAAATACATTACCCCAGTGATCAGTTACATTCCCACAGTGATCAGTACATTCCCACAGTGATCAGGACATTCCTGCAGTGATCAGAACATGCCCACTGTGATCAATACATTCCTGCAGTGATCAGTAAAGTCCCTCAGTTATCAGTACATTCCCACAGTGATCAGTATATTCCCACAGTGATCAATACATTTAAACGGTGATCAGTCCATTCCCACAGTGATCAGTGCATTCCAGCAGTGATCAGAACATTCCCACAGTGATCAATAAATTCCCACAGTGATCAGTACATTACCACTATGCTCAGTGTATTCCCACAGTAATCAGTACATTCCCACAGTGATGAGTACATTCCCACAGAGATCACTACATTCCCACAGTGATCAGTACATTCTCGCCGTGAACAGTATATTCCCCCAGTGATCAATGCATTACCCCAGTGATCAGTACGTTCCCACAGTGATCAGTACATTCCCACACTGATCAGTACATTCCCACAGTAATCAGCACATTTCCACAGTGATCACTACATTCCCACATTGATCAGTACATTTCCACAGTGATCAGTACATTCCCGCAGTGATCAATACAGTGTAACAGTGTAAGTCATATTCCAACACTGATCAGTACATTCCCACCGTGATCAGTATATTCCCACAGTAATCAGTACATTCCCACTGTGATCAGTAAATTCCCACAGTGATCAATACATTTCCACATTGATCAGTACATTCCCACAGAGATCAATACATTCCCACAGTGATCAGTACATTCCTGCAGTGATCAAAACATTTAAACGGTGATCAGTCCATTCCCACAGTGATCAGAGCATTCCCGCATTGAACATTTAATTCACAGAGAGAAATACATTACCGCAGTGATCAGTACATTCCCACAGTGATCAGGACATTCCCACAGTGATTAGGACATTCCTGCAGTGATCAGAACTTGCCCACTGTGATCAATACAGTGTAACAGTGTAAGTCATAT
>NW_025153824.1:0-1417 GCF_004010195.1 Chiloscyllium plagiosum | reverse complement strand
CAATCACAATTAGTTAGAATCACAGCATCCCTTCGGCACACAAACAGGCTATTCGGTCCATCGAGTCTGCAATGACCTGCTATCCCACCCTACCCCCATAACCCCACATTTACCATGGCTAACCCAACCCACCTAACCTACAAACTACAGGCCAAGTTAGCACCGCCAATCCATCAAACCTGCGCATCTGTGGGAGGGTCTCAAATTATGTTTAAGTGCTCAGGATTGTGGATGAATGCTCAAAATACTTGACTCTGACGCAAATCCTCTTTTTTTTCCAAAATAAAATCTAGGGGAAGCTGCAGACAGAAAGATTTCCGATTATCTCATGAGGAAGAGAATTCAAAACTCGTGCCACTGACCCAGGGGGCACAGTGAAGTCACAGAGGTCTGGGAATCAGAAATGTAACAGGTTGTGAGCAAGCTGGGGGTGAGACAAGGACAAAAAGACAGTCTGTCACACGGGGGAAGGCAGGAGAGATTAAACAGCAGAAATGGTAATCCCTCAAGGCCACAGGGAATGGAGTTAGGGCTGGGAAAGAAACTAGGTAACAAGGTGTGCAGCTGTAAAAGAAATACGTTATAAAAACAGATTATAACAACATAGAGGGCAGAGTTCACAGTCTGAAATTGTTGCACTCATTGGTGAGTACAGAACGCTGTAAAGCCTGGGTAGTTCTATCACAGCCAACACATGCAGGATGGGCCGTGTGGCCTCAATCTGTGCTGTAACTTTCTGATAAATTTATTCTGACATTTGGAATTCAGGTCGGATGATGTTCATAAATCCGCAAATTGGACTTGACTTTAATATTCTGGAGAAATGTCAAATAAATCACAATGATCCCATTCTGCAGAATTTCGTCCGCAGCCCTGCGTGGTCCAGCATTTCAGTTACATCCATGTCCTTTTATTCTAATGTGATGCTGGTTACTGCCTCTGACACCCCAACAATGAGTTCCTGCTCCCCACCATCTCCGAGTGAAATGAATTCTTCCCTCCCCTTCTTTCTGAGAATTAGTTTAAATCTAAAACCTCCAGTTTCTGACCTCTGAGTTAATGAATAGGTCCTTCCTATCCACTTGATCTGGATTCCTCAGCATTTTATCACTTCAATTAAATCTCAGCTCATCCTCCTTGGAAATCATCCCCAGCCTAGCCAACCTTTCCTCAGAGCAGAAATTTTCCAATTGTAGAAACATTCTGATCAATCTCCTCTGTACCCTCTCTGGTGTGATCACATCAACCCTGGAATAAGGGGATCAGAAGTGTATGCAATACTTTAACCGCAGTCAAACGAGTGTTCCTGACAATTCCCGTGTCACCTCCGTGTTCTTGTGGTTGTCGCTCAGACAACAAGTGTCCTGGTTTTCCCACATGGAAATGGATGTGCACTCCATGGGACTGGGATTCCCTA
>NW_025153823.1:0-1417 GCF_004010195.1 Chiloscyllium plagiosum | reverse complement strand
CTATACTGTTAAAGTTCCTTGTGGCTTTTCCTTAATCGTATCTGACAAGGATATTTGACACCAGGATGGTGTGCTGCCTCCCAGGTACCAGGGTCAAGGATGGCTCTGAGCGGTTACTGAACATTCTGAAGGGGGAGGGTGAACAGCCAGAGGTCATTGTGCACATTGGTCCACATGACAGAGGTAGATAAAGGGATGGGGTCCTGTGAAATGAGTATCAGGTGTTAGGTAAGAAGTTGAAAAGCAGGACCTCAAGGTTAGTGATCTCCAGATTACTCCCAGTGCCACATGCTAGTGAGGATAGACATGGAAAGATAGACTGGTGGAAGTGTGGCTGAGGAGCTGGTGGAGGGGGCAGCGTTTTCAGTTCTTAGAACATTCAGATCTCTTCTGGGGTAGCGGTGACCTGTACAAGGGGATGGGTTGGACATGAACCAGAGGGGCACCAGTATCCATGGGGGAAGATTTGCTAGTGTTACCCTGGTATGTATAAACTAGTTTGGCAGGAGGTTAGGATTCTGAATAAGAGAGGGACCATCGAAAATTCGGGGAAAATACATCAGTCATCAAGAGCAAGTTTCCTATTCCATTTATCCAGGGACACAGTCAAGGGAGGGAAAAGACTTCTGGATTAAAATTTATTTATTTCAATGCATGAGGCCTGACTGGTAAGGCAGATGCGCTCAGAGCAGGGATTGGCTCTGGGGACTGGGATATTATAGACATAACAAAAACATGGCTGAGAGAAGGGCAGGACTGGCAGCTCAGTGTTCCATGATACAAAAGCTACAGGTGTGACTGACCTGACAGTGAGGAGAGGGAGTTGTCCTTTTGATATGGGAGGACATAACAGCAGTGCTTAGAGAGGATATCCTTAAAGAGTCATCAAATGAGGGCACATGGTTAGAACTTAGAAACAAAACAGGGGTGATAATTTTCCCAGTATTGACTGGATCACCCAGAGAGTAAAAGGTTTGGACGGAGTACAGTTTGTCAAATGTGTCAAAGAACGTTTCCTAAATCAAGATGCAACTCTAACAAGACCTAACTCTACCCAGGCGGGTGCAACACTGGACCTCCCCTCAGAAAATGAGGTCGGGCAAGTGACTGAAGTGTCAGTCAGAGAGCACTTTTGTGCCTTACGATTGTGCTCCACAACCACGTGATGATGCAGTGCTCTGAAACCTAGTGCTTCCAAATAAACGTGTTGGACTGTAAGTTGGTATTGTGTGATTTTTAACATTGTCCATCCCAGCCCAACACCGGCTCCTCCACATCATGCTCCCATCAATTGGGTGAGTCTGTTTGAAGGAAATGGAATGACTGGCAAACGAGAGGGTTTTAAAAGTGTGATCTCAAGAATCCAGGGCAAATATGTCCCTGATAGGGTGAAGGGAAAAGCGGGCAGGTTCAGGGA
>NW_025153822.1:0-1417 GCF_004010195.1 Chiloscyllium plagiosum | reverse complement strand
TCCATGCAACATTCTCAAGTTTATACCTCCCTCGCTATCCTGTAACATTCTCCAGATCATGTTACCCTCACTATCCATGTAAAATATGCCAGTCCATGCAATTTTCCCGATAATTGTAACATTCTCCAGTCCATACCACGCTCCCTATCCCTGGAGTACTCTCCAGTTTATACCATCGCCCTATCCCTGTCCATTCCATCCTTGCTATCCCTATAATGTTCTCCAGTCCAAACCATCCTCCATAATCCTGTAACAAACTCCAGACCCTACCACACTTCAGTGTTGTGTTATTCTCCATCCCATATCACCCTTCCTATCCTTGTAAGATTCTCCAGTCGATAATATCCTCCCTATTCCTGCAACATTTTCCAGTCCAACAAAATCCTCTCTATCCTGGTAATATTCTACTGCACATACCATTCTCGCTATCAATCGAGTATTCCACAGTCAATATCATCTCCCCAACCCTGCAGAATTCTGCAGTATATGCCATCCTCCCTGTCACTTTTATGTTCACTAGTCCATACTGCACTCCCTGAGGTGTAATATTTTCCAGTCCATATCGCTTCTCTATACCTGTAACATTCTCCAGTTCATACCATCCTCCCTACCCGTGGAACATTCTCGGGTCTATACCACGTTCTCTATCCCTGTAGAATTCTCCGGTCCCTACCATCATCCCTATCACTGCTATGTTCACCAGTCTGTACCAAACTGCCTACCCCTGTAAATTTCTCCAAACCATACCGTATTCCACGTTCCTGTCATATTCGCCAGTTCATACAATCCTCTCTGCACCTGTAATTGTCTTCAGCCCGTGCCATCCTCCCTATTTCTGTCTTAGTTTCCACTCCATACCATCCACCCAATCCCTGTTAATTCTACAGTGCAAACCACTCGTCTTCTCCATGTAACATTTTCCACACCACGATATTTCCCTCTCCCAGTAATTGTGTTTAGTCCTTTCCATCCTACCTATTGCTGTAATAGTCTCCACTTCGGACCATCCTTCCTACCCATGCACCGTTCTCCAGTATATATCACCTCCCATTCCTGAACCATTCTCTAGTCCATTACCATCCTCCTTATCTTGTATCCTTCTCCAATCCAAACCATATTCCGCATCTCTGTACTATTCTCCGGTACATACATTCCTCACTAGCCTTGTAATATTTTCCAGTCCATATCATCTCCTATCCCAGCAACATTCTCCAGTTCAAACAATCCTTCCCAGCACTGTGACATTCTCCATTCCATACGGTGCTGCTTATCCCTGTAAAGTTCTCCACTCAGATATAACCATGTCTGCCCCTGTAACATTCTCCACATCATGCCATCATCCCTTTGCCTATAATATTCTCCAATCCAATCCATACCTTCCAGCCCTATGACATTCATCAGCCCATACTATCCTCCT
>NW_025153821.1:0-1417 GCF_004010195.1 Chiloscyllium plagiosum | reverse complement strand
AACATCATTGTAAACCTTTTCTTCACCCTCTCCACGGCGGCCTCATTTTTCTGGTAGTGTGGTGATATCTTTCTATCCTTATGTTCAATACCACTTCCAATGAAGGCACGCATGCCATAGGCCTTCTTTTAGCTACCTTATCTACCCCCACTGCACCTTGCGTGGACCTGCACATCCAGAACCCTCAGCATGTCAAGGCTCCGACAAGTTCTACCATTTACTTTTTAATTTCCACTTGTATTGATCTTTCAAATTCATCACTTTACAGCTGTCCAAATAAAACTCAATCTGACCTTTTCCTGTCCATGCCTCCAAATGACTTATACCCTTCTATGTTCTATGATAGCCTTCTTCACTATCCACAACTCCACTTGTCTTTGTATTAACGTTAAACTTATTTGTTAGACCAGCCACGTTTTCTTCCAAGTCATTTATGTTGACCGCGATCAGCAGAGGTCAGAGCACTGATCCATGTGCAACCCCTTTAGCCACAAGTCTCCATTCCGAAAAGCATTATTCTGCCGCTACCCTCTGTTACCTATGACTAAGCCAGTTCTGCATCCACCTTGCCAACTCACCTGAATGCAATGTGACTTCACCTTTTGCACCAGCCTGCCACGAGGGACCTTGTGAAAAGCTTTACTTTACTCCATGTAGACAAGATCCACTGCATTTCCCTCATTAGTCATCTTCATTACCTTCTCAAAAAATTCATACAATTTAGTGAGGCACAACCTCCCCTGCACAAAGACGTGTTAGTTATCACCATTAAGTCCCATTGCTCCTGAATACGCAAAGATCTTGAACCTGAGAATGTTTTCCAATACTTTCCCTCCCACTGATGTGAGGCTCTCAGACCTGTGATTTCCTGAATTATCCCTGCTACTATGTTAAACAATGGGACAACATTGTCTATTCTGCAATCCTCTGGGATCATACCTGTATCCAAAGAGTATACAAGGATGTCTGTTAATGCACCAGCATGTTGTTCATTTTCCTCTTTGAATATTCTGAGATAAATCCTATCAGGTCCGGAGGACCTATCTACCTTAACACTTTTTCAGGCACAAAATACTCTTGCTTTTTAATACCATTCTGCACATCCACACTACCAAGAATCTTTCCATTGACCCAAAATTCTGCCTTCCTGTTATTCTTCCCAAAGTGAGTCACCTCACATTTTTTCTGTTTTGAATACCATTTGCCACCTTATAGCCCAATTCTGTTGTTTATCCAAGTTTCCTTGAAACCTGCAACATTCTTCCCCATTACCCACCACTGCACTGACTTTAGTATCATCTGCAAACTTAATAACTCACCCACCTGTGCCTGTGTTCAAGTCGTTTATAAAATGGTCCAAAACAGATCCTTGTGGAATACCACGAGTACGCCACCGGACTCCAAGCTGAACATTTTC
>NW_025153820.1:0-1417 GCF_004010195.1 Chiloscyllium plagiosum | reverse complement strand
TTTGAGGGTGCATACATGAAGATCAGTGGTCGGAACAACATCGTGGGCTGAAGGGCCTGTTCTGTGTTGTACTGTTCTATGTTCTATGTTCTAAGTCCACACCGACCCGCCGAAGCGCAACCCACCCAGACCCATTCCCCTACATTTACCCCTTCATTTAACACTACGGGCAATTTAGCATGGCCAATTCACCTAACCTGCACATGTTTGGATTGTGGGAGGAAACTGGAGCACCCGGAGGAAACCCACGCAGACACGGGGAGAATGTGCAAACTCCACACAGAGATTCGCCTGAGGCAGGAGTTGAATTCAGGTCTCTGGCGCTGTGAGGCAGCAGTGCTAACCATTGTGCCACCATGCTGCCCATGGTGGCACAGTGGCACAGTGTCATCTGCAAATTTACTAATCCATCCACCTATGCCTGCGTTTAAGTCATTTATAAAAATGACAAACAGCACTGGTCCCAAAACAGATCCTTGTGGCACACCACTAGTAACCGGACTCCAGGCTGAATATTTTCCATCAATCACTGCCTTCTTTCAGAAAGCCAGTTTCTAATCCAAACTGCCAAATCACCCTCAAATCCACACCTCTCCATTTTCTCCTACAGCCTACCATGTGGAGCCTTATGAAAGGCTTTACTGAAGTCCATGTATACCACGCCAACTACCCTACCCTCATCTACATGCTTGGTCACCTTCTCAAAAAACTCAGTTAGGTTTGTGAGATACGACCTGCCCTTGACGAAACCATGTTGACTATCTGAAATCAAATTGTTGCTTGCTAGATGATTATAAATCTTATCTCTTATAATCCTTTCCAAAACCTTTCCTACAACAGAAGTAAGGCTCACTGGTCTATAATTACCTGGGTCATCTCTGCTGCCCTTCTTGAACAAGGGCACAACATTTGCAATCCTCCAGTCCTCTGGTACCAAACCTGTAGACAATGATGACTCAAATATCAAAGCCAAAGGCTGTGCTACCTCCTCCCTAGCTTCCCAGAGAATCCTCGGATAAATCCCATCCGGCCCAGGGACTGGTCTACTTTCACTCCTTCTAGAATTGATAACACCTGTTCGTAACTAACCTCGATTCTTTCTAGTTTAATATCTCGTATCTCATTCGTCTCCTCTACAATATTCTCCTTTTCCTGAGTGAAAACCGATGAGAGATGTTCATTTAGCACCTCTCCGATCTCCACAGGGTCCACACTCAACTTCCCACTTAGAACATAGAACATAGAAGAATACAGCGCAGTACAGGCCCTTCGGCCCTCAGTGTTGCGCCGATTCAAGCCCACCTAACCTACACTAGCCCACTATCCTCCATATGCCTATCCAATGCCCGCTTAAATGCCCATAATGAGGGAGAGTCCACCACTAATACTGGCAGGGCATTCCATGAACTCACAACTC
>NW_025153819.1:0-1417 GCF_004010195.1 Chiloscyllium plagiosum | reverse complement strand
CTCGCTCTGCAGCTGCAGGGGGGACACTGCCCCGTTTCCAGGAGCCCTGTCTACATTGGGAAAGCTCACGGCTCAATTTAAACAGATATTCCCACATCTAACGGAACGGCGTCATATCGAAAGGGGGCAATCTGCATTTTAAAGGGACGTGGACATTTTAACGGATATTTCTGCAAATAAAGAGGTTTAAATGGAAGAGATTATATTTCAAAAGGATGTGGCACATTCAAAGGGATATCTTCATATGTAAAGTGACGCAGTTATATCTAAGGGCAATCTGCATTTTAAAGGGACGTGGACATTTTAACGGGTATTTCTGCAAATAAAGAGGTTTAAATGGACAAGGTTACATTTCAAAGGGATGTGGGCATATTCAAAGTGAGACCTTAATATGTAAAGTGATGCAGTTATATCTAAATGAACCTACATTTCGAAGAGATGTTGCTCTATTTATAAGTAGAGACAATAGGTGTGAATTCTATCTGTGTCCCAATGTTCAGTCAGACTGACATTTTTCTGAGAAAAGCTCTGCATTTAAATTACATTCTTGAGAAGGTAATTTATAGATTCTGGAGTAGGTTAGGGAGGATTGGCCGTGCTAAGTTACCCAGAGTGACCAAGGATGTACAGGTTAGGGTGGAAATATGGAGTAAGGGATTGGATATTGCTGGGATACTGTTCAGAGGGCCAGAGTGAAATAGATGGGCTGAATGGCCTGCTTCCACATTGTCAGAATTCTATGACCCTCTGCACAAAGCAGCATTTTATCTACATCTATCCTGTCAAGCCCCGTTCAGAATTCTACTGGTTTCAATAAAGGTATGCAGCACAGAAACAGACCCTTCGGTCCAATTCGTCCATGCCGACCAGGATTCCAAACTATTCATGTACCCATCCAAATGCTGTTTAAATGTTGTAACTGTACCTGCATCTACCACATCCTCAGCAAGGTCATTCCACATGCAAATCACCCTCTTTCAAAATGTTGCCCCTCCGGTTCCTTTTAAATCTCTCTCCTCACATTAAAAAAAAATGATCCACTAGTTTTGAGTTCCCCTACGCTAAGCAAGAGCCATTTGCTATTCAGCTTACCTCCACTCCTCATGATTTTATCAATCTCAACGAGGTCACCCCCCAACCTCCTGTGCTCCAGCCCCCCCCCAACCTCCTGTGCTCCAGTGAATAAAAACCCAGCCTCTCTTATAACTCCAGTCCTTACAACATCCTGGTAAATCTTTATTAAACCCTCTCTAATAGTATTCTGCCTATTACAGGGCCACCAGAATTGTACTCAGTACTGTGAAAGTGGCCTCACCAACATCCTGTACAACCTCAACATGATGTCCCAACCAGGTCTACACCTGGTCTACACCTGAATCTGAGGGGCACATGTATCCTTGGGGGGAGGTTTGCTAGT
>NW_025153818.1:0-1417 GCF_004010195.1 Chiloscyllium plagiosum | reverse complement strand
ATGCTGTTTCTGATGCGTTGGAATACGGTTCCGAGACCGATTGGGGGTGGTGGACGAGACGTGTCCAAGTCCGCAGCAGAAAGCCTGGTTGAGTACACCACCACTGTCACAGACTGCAAAAGCAAATATGTGGAGGATTGCTTACCAAAGAAATCAATCTGAGAGTCCCCCAGTCGTAGACCTTGGATAAACTAGGAAATCTACTCCCGACTGAAAGCCATGCAAGCAGCATTCGAGTCGTAATCCAGAACAGGGAAAGTGGAGATGACCTCCCCAAAGCCATCAGGGATGCCAAAGGAGAGTACCAGACCAAGATAGAGGCCCAACACTACCAAACAGAAGCCAGCCACCTCTGGCAAGGCCTAAAGAATATGACGGAATAAAAACTGAAGCAGAGCAAAACAGCGGACGTAGACACATCCCTCCCTGAAGCGCTCAATGCTATGCTTGGCTTAAGCAGAATGCCAGTCGTGCAGTGATGTCTGCCCCAACATCCGCTGACGCACCTACTCCCTCAGTTACCACTGCAGACGTCAGAACAGTCTTCCTGAGAGTCAACCCAAGCAAAGCGATGAGCCATAATGGAGTCCCTGGCCATGCACTTAAATCCTACATGGACAAACAGGGGGTGTGTTTACTGACATCTTCCAACCCTCTCTCCATATAGCTGAGTTCTCCACTTGCTTCAAGAAGACAGCTGCACACTGATACATTAACACAACGCCTCGCAATCTCTCTCTCCCTCTCTCGCTCTCCTTTCTCTCCCTCTTTCTCTCTCTCTCACACACACACAAATAGAAATACAATCATACTGTGATATAGGAACAAATCTACACACATACACAGATTAATAGTCACAGGAATATAGCAACTGGCCATTCAGCTCCCTCAAGCCTAATCTGCCATTCAATAGTTGATCTGTAAGGTAACTTCATGCAGCTATGTTTGTGACTTATCCCAAATTACGTTTGCATAACAACAAGCATCTATCTCAGATTTAAAATAAACGACTGGTCCAGCATTCACTGCCATTTGTGCAAGAGACTTCCAAACATCCGCTACCTTTTCTGTGTGGAAATGCTTCTTAATATCTCTCCAGAACACACTGACCATAATTCATAAACTACTTCCCTTTGTCTGCGAAACCCCAAACAGGTGAGTAGGTTTATCTTTACCAGACCTGAACTCTGATTTCGAAAGAGAATGGGCTTAATTCGTACAGTCTGTCCTCATATCTCACCCCAAATGTGCAATTCTCATTCTTGAAAATCTAACATGTACTTTTTCGAAGGGCAATATATCCTTCTGAAAGTGTGATACTAGGATCTACTCCCTGTACTCCCAGTGAGATCTAAGCAGGGCCATTCAAAACTGCAGCATAACGTCTTCGGTTTTGTAATAGATGAGCTACTCCCGA
>NW_025153817.1:0-1417 GCF_004010195.1 Chiloscyllium plagiosum | reverse complement strand
TGCCCTCCCCCTGCTAGCAGACCCTTTACAATCTCTTCAAAACTTACTCCTAACACACTCTCTCCTTTCAGGATTTTACGTACTTTGTGGTGATCTTCTCAGCCTAATAATCTAATATGATCCATTTTGTCCTGAGTGAGGGACCGGTGGGGATTTCTTGCTGCGGTTTGGTCTGTTTCAGTGAAATGACCTTTTGAGTATTTTACACTGTTCCTTCAAATGTTTTCCACTGTTCATTTATAGACACATGTTTCAGTCTGTCCAGCCTGTTTACCTTGGTCAGTTCTCCTCTCAAACTCATGTAATTGTCTATTTTTGTTTCTAGTTGTAGTTTGTCCTTTCTGTGATTCACTTTAAAACTTTATATTTCTTTAAACTTCACTTTATCACAATTTCCCGGAGGATCTCTCCAAGTGACATTACTCATTCACTAAGTTTCATCACACAACGGTCGCTCTGCGATAGTTATGTCCCGAGCCAGTTGCACAATGTGTTAATCAAAGAAACACTGAAAAAAAAATTCTCTGCACCCCTCTTCCAATATCAGTCTTGTCAGTGTGATTGTCCCAGATTATGCGAATATTGACGTTTCACGAACTTTTCACAGTGCCTTTCTTAAACATTCCATTGAATTTCTGCTTATTGCAGTGATGGGTAATGAAATACTGTTCGGTGGTCTAAAACTGTTCTGCTGCTTGTGTCCCTGGCATGTAATAGCCAGAATGTAAATTCAGACTGACTCTACTTCATGATCTGAGACCAAATGCTTTCTCTGTAATGCATTTGTTACCCATTATTGTTAGCGTTGCCCATTTTGCCTGAGTTTGCATAAGGTTGTGAGCCATTGAATATTTATGTCCACCTTTTGCTCACCCTGGAACCACGATTCCCTGGTGTCTATATCTCTTTTATCTCTGTGTCACAAGTCCATCTACCTTGATGCAGAGACTTTGTCCATTTAAATAAAACATAATTTACTCTTTCCCACAATTTCCTGTCACAAATCGATTTGCTGATGTACAGTTTTAGTTAAACTTTGTCCCATCTGTTCCTTTCCTTTGTCTTCGGTCACATTCCCATGCTGCTCTGATGCTTCACCTTTTCTCAGTGGATTTGGAAAGCTCCTTTCACCTGAACCCTGTCCCTGCATCCTCTCTGTCAGTTTCAATCCCTGTCCATAAACCTACTGACGTGATGGGCCAGCACACTGGTCCCAGCACAGTTCCAGTGGAACAATCTGAATGGATTTTTAAAAAAATCAGGTATGGGATGTGGATGTCTCTGGCTGACTAGCCTTTATTGCCCATCCATTGCTGCCCTTGAGCTAAGCAGCTGGCTCGCACATTTCAGAGGGCAATTGAGAGGCAAACACTTTGCTGTGGGAATGTCCTGCAGACCACGTGAGAGTGAACTGTTG
>NW_025153816.1:0-1417 GCF_004010195.1 Chiloscyllium plagiosum | reverse complement strand
CCTGCAGTTCCCCGGAAAGTCAAAAGTTAACCCTTTGGGGTGAGAGCCTCAGACTGTCCACATCTCTCACCATACTGGCGACCTCGGCTTCCAGTGTCCACATCAGTGTGTGTGCGCCTGTGCATGTCTGTGAGTGTGCGCGTGCCTGTCTTTGTGAGTGTGTGTGTGTGTGTGTGTCAGTGTCCACGTGCATGTGCCTGTCTGCGAGTGCGTCTGTCTGTGTCTCTCTGTGCCTGTCTGCGAGCGCGTGTCTGTCTGTGTGTAGGTGGGTGCCTGTCAGGGATTTAGTGCCCAGTTGGTGCCCCTGCACACTGAGTGCTGCCTGTCTGCCCTCAGTATCATTTCGTCCAGTCTTTGCAGGGACCCTGGTAAATTACGTTGGTCTCAAACCAAGAGCCAACAGGCTGGCCACGGCAAAGATCCAGTGGGGCAGGTAAATGGAAGCCGGAAGATTGGTACCAAATCAATTCCGGCTGAGACAGCACTGCAGCACTTCCCGGGAGGCTCCAAAGCACTGAGGATGGTACGGAGACAGGGGACGAGGTGTCCGCAAATCAACTGCCCAGCTCAGGGAACACACCCACAACGATGGCAAATGGCACCCGAGCGGCAAGTCTTCACATCAACCTTCACTGGGCTTGGACTGGTTAGGCAGGTGGTGGATTTAAACCGATGGACCCAGCAGGGTTCCCGAAGGAGAGATACAGGAGGCTGGGGCTGTTTTCCCTGGAGCATCAAAGGCTGAGGGGGTGACCTTACACAGGTTTATAAAGTCATGAGGGGGCACAAATAGGAGAAATACACACGGTCTTTGACGCCTGGGTGGGGGGTCCAGAACTAGAGAGGCATAGGATTAGGGTGAGAGGGGAAAGAGACCCATTGGGGCAGCTTTATCACCCAGAGGATGGTGCGTGTATGGAACGAGGTGCCAGGGGAAGGGGAGGAGGCTGGAACAATTAAAGCATTTCAAAGGCATCCGGATGGGCTCAGACGGACCTGGGCCAAGAGCAGGGAATGGCACAAGATGAATTTGGGATTTCGGTTTGGGACAGACATGTTGGGCAGCAGGGTCCGTTTACGTGATATACACCCCTGAGTCTATGAATACATGTCATTCAGCGATAACGCGACAGTGTGCTCCTCGGCGATGTTGACCTAGAGAAGACTGCTAATGCAAAATCACGCTGACGAAAACCACGCTGTGGGAGATCACCCAGAGACACACACACTGTGGGGGGTCACCCAGAGACACACACGCTGTGGGGGATCTGTCATTCAGCGATAACGCGACAGTGTGCTCCTCGGCGATGTTGACCTAGAGAAGACTGCTAATGCAAAATCACGCTGACGAAAACCACGCTGTGGGGGGATCACCCAGAGACACACACACACACTGTGGGAGGTCACCCAGAGACAC
>NW_025153815.1:0-1417 GCF_004010195.1 Chiloscyllium plagiosum | reverse complement strand
TAGTTTAAGGAAGTCATGGATAGCTTAGGCATATAGCACTTCAAATCAAGGGCGTTCCATCCTGAATCCCAGGCACCCTTGAAAAGTTAGCATCAGACGCTGAAGACCATATTAACAGCATACTGACAGGATTACCGGAATGATTGGAATGAAGGTGTCTCATTAAATTGTTTGCCATTAGACAAAAATTAATCTACTCAGTTTACTTCCTTTGAGTTAATATTTGAAGTCAGAGGTCCTTTGGAATTAATTGATTATAAATTGACAGGACCGAAGTCAGAGATCTCACACTCGGATTATATATGTGAGGTGAGGGAGAGATTAGATGGAGTAGGTGAGTTAGCTCAACAGCGCCTGAAGGGCACAGCATGAAGCACGTGGCAGATAGAAACTCTGAAATTTTGACGATTTCCTGTGGGGATGACGTATTAGTATTGCTTCTAGTGATAGGAATCCCCTTCAATGCCAGGTTTAGGGACTCAGGAACAGAGTTATGGTCAGATGGACAAATTGTGTAGTTTATCTGTATGATGCAGTGATTTTTAGCAAGTGATTGAAAGCTCACGTGTTACAGCTGCCAGAGCATGTTGAACGTTTACAAGAAGCAAACTTTGTAATAAACTTAAAGAAAACAGAATTCGCGAAGGCAGAGATGACGTTCGTGGGACATTACATTGGACATGGAAGGTTGACCCCATGGAACACAAAGACAAAGAGCTTTGAGGAATTTCCAAGACCATCCTCGAAGAAAGAGGATTTTTGGAACTGAGTGGATTCTATCGGAAGTTTGTTCCAAACTTCAGCAACGTATTGACACCACTGATGGACTTAGTAAAGAAGGAAACAGAATTGTGGTGGACAGAACAATGCCAGGAGCCATTTGAGAATTTTAAAGCAGGATTAATCACCGCATCAGTTTTAGCTATACCAATTACTTTGAAACCCTTTCAAAATTCTATTTGCTTCTAGGGATCTAGGGGTTGGAGTTGTATTGATACAGTAAGATGATGATGGAATTGAATGGCTAATTGGCTACTTGTCGAAAAAACGCAATATCCACCAGAAAGAAAAATACAACATTCTCCATTATTGAAAAAGGATGATTAAGTTTCGCACTAACCTGACAATATTTTAATGTTTATGTGACAAATAAATTGTCGGAGATGGTTGTGGACAACGACAAACCTCTCGCGTTTTTTGGAATATTTAAAGACCAGAATATGAGAGCATTTCATTGGAGTCTTATCACACCGACTTTAAACTTACAAAATGTCCATGCTTGGGTCCTAAAATGTGGTAGCAGACGTGTTATCGTGGATGTAAAGGAAAAAGTTTAGATAAGATTTGACTTATTCCAGTTTATATAGGTGTGTAAGATTAATACGATTGATATAACTGAGATTAATACTTTTGTATT
>NW_025153814.1:0-1417 GCF_004010195.1 Chiloscyllium plagiosum | reverse complement strand
CACCTGTCAGATACTTGAGGGAGCCACGGGGGCATGAGGGAGGTGTGTGTGGTTTAACCACAAAGTGCTGAGCTGAACTAGACTTTCTAACTGACCGTTGCCATGGAGAGAATACTGAGAGACAGCGTCCATTCAAAACCACAAACCACAAAGGTATAAGAATGGGAGCGGCACATCGGACAGGTGGGGAGTTACCTGATGCTGCCTGGAGGTGTTCTGCATGTATACTATCCAGGTAACTGCCATGTCTCATCAATAAAGACTCAAAGAAGACCTCTCAGAGTTCTGTGCCCAGTTAATCCTATCCAGCAGGGTTCAGGAATATGAGTACACAGCAGTCAGTCTTCACAGTGGAGGATACGAAGAACATGCCAGTAATTGATAAGGAGACTGAGGAAGGTGATGACCTAGATAACCATTATCATGAAAGAGTTAGAGCTGGGCAAGCTAATGGAGCCTAAGGTACACAAGTCTCATTGCCCTGATGGAATACATCCCAGGATACCAACACAGTTAATGGGAGAAATAGCAAATGCACTTAGAGTCATAGTAGCCTACAGCAGAGACAGGCCCTTTGGCCCAAACTGGCCCATGCCGACCAGAATGTCCATCCACGCTAACCCCATTTCCCTGCACTTGGCCCATTTGCTTCTGATCCTTTGCTATCCATGTATTTGTCCAAATGTCTTTTACCTGTTGTGAGTGTTCCTGCCTGAACCACTTCCACTGGCAGCTCATTCCGTATACATACCACCCTCTGTGTAAAACAGTTGCCCCTCAGCTTCCCTTTTATTCTTTCTCCTCTAACCTTAAACTGATCCAATCAAGCCGTCCAATCCTTGAGTTTCTGGGAAAAAGACTGAGTGCATTCACCTTATCCATGCCTCTCATGGTCTTATACACTTCTAGAAAAGAGCCCCTTCAGTTTCCTCTGTTCTAAACATTAAATCCTCACTTGTCCAACCTCTCCCTATAACTCAGACCCCTGAGCCCTGGCAACATCCTTGTAAATTGTTCTGCACTTTTTACAGTTTAATAACTGAAACCTACATTACATCCATCATATTTCAAGTATTTCCCCACAGCGCTGGAACCGACGTGACAATGTCAATGGATTACAATCCATGATCGAGAATGAACTCCTTTACAACAATCCCGTTTTCATAGTGTTTCCCATGGTGCAGGTATCCTTATGTCTTTCTGGTTGCATTATTAATTAAAGACTTGTCCTTCTACAAAGCAAAGTTGTGGCTTAATTGTTCCTGGGAAACGTGCCATGATTTTTCAGACTTTCAAAAACAAATGAAATCTCTCTCCCCAGTCACCATGCTGACATGGACTTGGCTGTGTCTCAGTACTTTTGCAGTCACACTGAGATTTGTATTATTTGCCCACGGACAGAATGCACACCTTTCCT
>NW_025153813.1:0-1417 GCF_004010195.1 Chiloscyllium plagiosum | reverse complement strand
TCAATTCCTCAGCATCTGTAGCCCTCTGTTCCCAACTACTCATGCATCTTAAATGAATCTACCGTGCCTGCCTCTACCACCTCTGCTAGTAACGCGTAACAAACGCCCACTACCCTCTGTGTGAAGTACTTGCTGCGTGTATCCCCCTTAAACTTTCCACCTCTCACCTTGAAAGCGTGACCTGTCGTTATGGAATACTTAACCCTGGGAAAACGTTTGTCTCTATCCACCTTGTCTCTACCCTTCATGATTTTGTAAACCTCAATCAAGTCCCCCCTCAATCTATTTTTTTTCTAATGGAAATAAACCTAAGCTACTCAAACAATCATCACAGCTAGCATCTTCCATATGAGGCAACATCCGCGTAAACATTCTCTGCACCCTCTCAAAAGTGTCCACATCCTTTTGGTAATGTGACAAACTGAACTGTACACACATCTTAAAACTATGACCCCTTGTACAAGCCAATCCTGCCCTGGGGAAATCTCTGGCTATTGACTCTATTCATTCCTCTCATTATCTTGTAACCTCGATCAGGTCACCTCTCTTCCTCCTTCTCTCCAGAGAGAAAGGTCCAAACCTCGTCAGCATCTCTTCATGAGGCAAGCCCTCCGGTCCAGGCAGCATCCTGGTAAACCTTCTTTGCACCCTCTCCAAAGCCTCCACATCTTTCCTGTAGTACGGCGACCAGAACTGGACACAATATTCCAAGTGTGGTCTCACCAGGGACTTGTAGAGCTGTAGCAAAACCTTGCGGATCTTAAACTCGATCCCCCTGTTAATGAAAGCCAAAACACCATGTGCCTTGTTAAAAAACCTATCCATTTGGGTGGTAACTTTGAGGGATCTATGTACTTGCACACCAAGATCCTTCTGTTCCTCCACACTGCCAACAATCCTGTCTTTAATCCTATATTCAGCATTCGAGTTCGACCTTCCAAAATGTATCACTTTGCATTTATCCAGGTTGACCACAATTTGCAATTTCTCAGCCCAGCTCTGCATCCAGTCCTTATCGCACTGCAGCCTGCAATAGCCCTCGATACTATCAATGGCTCCTCTAATCTTTTTATCAACTGCAAATTTACTAACACACCCCTCAACCTCCTCATCCAAGTCATTTATACTCTATCCAGACAGTCAAATCTCCCTGTATCCCATACCTCCTGACTTTATGAATGAACGGACCAATGGGAACCTTCACAAATGCCTTGCGAATATCCATATACCCCACAAACTCTACTCGAACTTCGTCGATCTGTCTTGTCACCTCCTCAAAGAACACAATAAAATTTGTGAGGCATGACCTGCCCCTCACAACGCCACGTTGACTGTGTTTAATCACGCTATGCTTTTCCAAATAGTCATAAAGCCTATCCCTCAAAATTCTTTCCAATACTTTACTCATAATCTAATA
>NW_025153812.1:0-1417 GCF_004010195.1 Chiloscyllium plagiosum | reverse complement strand
GTTTGGGAACATGGTCAGCGAGGGAGAGAAGCAAGGAAGTTTAGGGTACAGGCAGTACTGATATCAACAATGAAGCGATTAATGCCAGAGATGTGATAGAAATCAAGCTAGAATACAAGTGTGATCTCCAAGGTTTGTAGAGCTGGAGGTGACTGCAGATAGATATAGGAATGGTGAGGCCAGGAAGGGATTTGTAAGCTAGATGGAGTTTTTTTACAATTAAACCAGTAAATATCCAACAAGCACAAGGGTAATGGAAAATAAAGCGTTAGTGTTAATTAAGACAGGTAATGTTCAGTTGCAATAATGACAGCAGAGCATTGAGTTGATGAAGTGTAGAAAGGTAATAAAGATATGGATGGGGGCTTCAGCAACTAGTAAAGTGATGCCAGGTCAAAGTCAGATGATCTGGTGCTGGCAGAAATAGCCAGTCTTGGTGATGGTGTGAATGTGTAAATAAAATTGCCTCACTGCCTGACACAAAATCCAGCTCATAAATTGCCTCGGGCAGCTTCAGACGATTGTCAGCAATGGAAGCATGAGCAAAGATAAAAGAAAGGCAATTGATGTGCACGTAAGGGAAGACCCAAGAGACTCATAACAAATATAAAATGAAGGAAATGTGGTCAAATGGATAGTGAAAAGGTTACCACAGAAAGCAAAAGAACAAGAGAAAGTGGAGGAAGTTCCTCAGAGTGGAAATGTTTCCTCGCAGCATTCTGCAGGGGACTACACTGGCATTGTCCTTACTTGCCACATGAATGGTTTGGTCTTAACAACTGAGGTAGCAACATCAATTTACTGATGACTAATTTGGGATATAAAGCAATTATAGAACATAGAACATAAAACAGTACAGTACAGTACAGACCCTTCAGCCCTCTATGTTGTGCCGACCTTTTATCCTACTGGAAGATCAAACTACCCACCATACCCTTCAGTTTATGATCATTCCTGTGCCGATCAAAGAGTCACTTAAATGCATCTGACTCTACTACCACCACTGGCAGTGCATTCCACGCACCCACCACTGTATGAAGAACCAACCTCTGACATCTCCCCTAAACCTTCCTCGAATCACCTTAAAATTATGTCCTCTTGTGATAGCCATTTCCATGGGAAAAAGTCTTGATTGTTTGCCCTACCTATGCCTCGTGTCATCTTGTACACTTGTGTCAAATCACCTCTCATCCTTCTTTGCTCCAATGAGAAAAGCCCTAGCTCCCTCAACCTTTCTTCATAAGACACGCCTTCCAATCCAGGCAGCATCCTGGTAAATCTCCTCTGCACCCTCCTTAAAGCTTCCATATCTTTCCAATAATGAGGCAACCAGAACCAAACACAATATTCCAAGTGTGGTCTAACCAGGGCTCTACACAGCAGCAGTATAACCTCGCAGCAATTAAACTCAATCCCC
>NW_025153811.1:0-1417 GCF_004010195.1 Chiloscyllium plagiosum | reverse complement strand
GGGAGTATACACAGTGTATCCCATTTCTGGAGTATACGCAGTTTATCCCATTCCTGGAGTATACACATTGTATCACATTCCTGGAGTATATGCAGTGTATCCCATTCCTGGAGTATACACACTGTATCCCATTCCTGGAGTATACGCTGTGTATCCCCATTCCTGGAGTATATGCAGTGTATCCCACTCCTGAAGTATACAGTGTATCCCATTCGTGAAGTATTCACAGTGTATCCCATTCCTGGAGTGTATGCAGTGTATCCCACTCCTGGAGTTGACATAGTGTATTCCACTCCTGGAGTATAGACAGTGTATCCCATTCCTGGAGTATACACAGTGTGTCATATTCCTGGAGTATACACAGTGTATCCCATTCCTGGAGTATACACAGTGTATCCCATTCCTGGGGTATACGCAGTATATCCCATTCCTAGAGTATACAGAGTGATTCCCACTCCTGGAGTATATAGAGTGCAACCCATTCCTGGAGTTTACACACTGTGTCCTATTCCTAGAGTATACAGAGTGTATCCCACTCCTGGAGTATACAAAGTGGATCCCATTCCTGGAATATGCACAGTGTATCCCATTCCTGGAGTATACAAAGTGTACCACACTACTGGAATATACACAGTATATCCCACTCCTGGAGTATACACAGTGTATTCTACTCCTGGGGTACACGCAGTGTATCCTATTTCTGAAGTATACACAGTGTTTCCAATTCCTGGAGTATACACAGTGTGTCCCAATCCTGGAGTATACACAGTGTATCCCATTCCTGGAGTATATAGAGTGTATCCCATTCCTTGAGTATACACAGTGTATCCTGCTCCTGGAGTATACACAGTATATCCCATTTCTGGAGTATACACAGTACATCCCATTCCTGGAGTATGCACAGTGTATCCAACTCCTGGAGTATACGCACTATATCCCATTCCTGCAGTTTCCGCAGTGTATCCTATTCCTCAAGTATATACAGTGCAACCCATTCCTGGAGTTTACACACTGTGTCCTATTCCTAGAGTATACAGAGTGTATCCCACTCCTGGAGTATACACAGTGTATCCCATTCCTGGAATATGCACAGTGTATCCCATTCCTGGAGTATACAAAGTGTACCACACTACTGGAATATACACAGTATATCCCACTCCTGGAGTATACACAGTGTGTCCCATTGCTGGAGTATACACAGTGTATCCCACTCCTGGAGTATACACAGTGTATTCCACTCCTGGAGTATACCCAGTGTATCCCACACCTGGAGTATACACAGTATATCCCATTACTGGAGTATACACAGTGTATCCCAATCCTGAAGTATACACAGTGTATCCCATTACTGGAGTATACACAGTGTATCCCATTCCTGGAATATACAGTTTATCCCATTGCTGGAGTATACACAGTG
>NW_025153810.1:0-1417 GCF_004010195.1 Chiloscyllium plagiosum | reverse complement strand
CCGATCTCCTCGGACTCCATACACAACTTACCACTGCTCCCTTTGATTGGCCCTTATTTTTCTCTCGTCTTTCTTTTATTCCTGATATACGAATAGAAAGCTTTAGAATCTTCCTTGACCCTACCTGCCAAAACATTCTGATGGCCGCTTCTCGCTCATCTGAGCTCTCTCTTTAGGTATTTCCTGCCTAACTGGCAACTTTCAAGAGGACGAAATGAACATTCACGCCTCATGCTAACATAAGCCTTCTTCTTCCTCTTGACAAGAGATTCAACTTCTTTAGTAAACCACGGCTCACTCACTCGATCACTTCCTCCCTGTCTGGCAGGTACATTCGATTCAAAGATCTGCAGTAGCTGTTCCTTGAGTAAGACCCGAATTTCAATTGTGGCCACCTCCTGCAGCTTCATTAACCATCATATCCATCCTAAATCTTGTCTAAATGTATCATAATTATATTTCCCCTAGCAATAACTCTTGTCCTGCGTTATGTACGCTTCAGTTTCCATCGCTAAAGTAAACATAACTGAGTCGTGGTCACTATCACCAAAGTGCTCACCTACCTCAAAAACTAACACCTGGCCAGGTTCTTTACTCAATATCAAATCCAATGTGGCTTCGTGCCTTGTTATCTTGGCTATATATTGCGTCAGGAAACCATTTTGCACAATTTGCACAAAAACTGACACATCGAAAGTTCTCAAACTATCATATTTCCAGTCAATGTTTGGAAACCTAAGTCCTCCATTACAACTACGCTGTTACTCTCACTCGTATTCAGAATTATCTTTGCTCTCCTTTTCACTACCTCTCTGGAACTATTCAGAGGCCTTTAGACTGCTCGTAAACGGATAACCTCTTCTTTCCTGTTTCTAACCTCAGCCCATACTACCTCCTCAGACATTTTTTCAACAGTTGTTTCAGGTACCGTAATATTGTCCTTGACGAGCTGTGACACACCTCCCCCTCATTTACCATCTTCTCTGTTCTCACCGAAACAGCGAAATCCCGGAACCTGCAACAACCATTCCTGACCCTGCTGTACCCATGTTTCCAAAATGGGCACAACATTGAAGTCCCAGATGCCACCCATGCTGCAAGTTCACCCACTTCTATCCGGTGCTCCTGATGTGGACGTTTGACACACTTCAATCCACCTTTCTGCTTGCCAGAGAACTCTTGCGACCTTGAACCATATTTGTGACTTCACTAGTCTCAACCGCCTGGACATTGGAACTACACGTTAGGTTCCCACCGCCCTGCTGTATTCGTCTCAACCCTCCCGAATAGCATCAGGAAATTCCACACCCCCTGATATTAATATCTCTCTTGTTCGGGTGGAGACAATCCTATTTATAGAGGTGGCACGGGCAACAAACCAGAGATAACAACTCTGTTTGCTCTATCTCTAAGCTTC
>NW_025153809.1:0-1417 GCF_004010195.1 Chiloscyllium plagiosum | reverse complement strand
ATACACTTTCTGTGCCTCACATAACAGTTCTTCTATCTGTCTTTCACTCCATCCATCTAATTTCTGTAATTTATTTTGTATGTCCGGCCATGATTTAGTTACAAACTGGACCTTTAAGATTCCCTGTGCTATCTGATTATCGGGATCCATTCCCAAATACTTCCTTGTGGCCTCCTTGAGTCTTTTAAGAAATGCAGAAGGGGTTTCATCCTTCTCATGTCGTACTTCAAAGGCCTTAACAAAGTTTTGTGATCTAGGTGCTGTGGGAGATTAGAAATGTTGTTTTTGCAGGTGGGGAAGGGAAGGGGAACATTATCCAAACAGTCGCGGAATTCTTGTAGCACGTAGCATACTTAAGGCTAAGACTTTAATGAATATAGAGGGTCTTTTAAAGAAAATAGTTTTAAGCTAGGAAATAACTTTAGTGTTGTAGTTGACCACAAAAAGAAGCAGCAAGGGCATTTCACAATAAAGCTTATAGTATGATAAGAGAAACTGGATAAAAGAACAAGCTGTAACAAACAAGGAATAAAGAATGTAGACAAGGACAGCAGGATGGCCAGATAAGAAAATAACTAACAAGTGAGGTAATCGGCTTATGATAGGATGGGAAAAGGGAGGCGTGACTCCGCACCTTGTAAACTGAATAAGAAGGCTAACAGGTTCTGTTTTGGCGCGCATTTCTGCTTGATTGCAGAAGCATCTGGTCCTTGCAAGGCTGTAATAAATTGTTCTTGTTTCCAAGGCTTTGTCTCAGGCTGATTGATTTGTGAGTGAGTTCTGTTTCTCACAATTTGGGGGCCTCGTTCTGGGATCCTAAACTCCGACTGCTCAACACTCTTGGGACGACGGGGGAGGTGCACCTCGCCGATTTCGGTGATCTCCAACTCCCTTGCTTGTCATTTGCGGTTTGGGCAAGTATGATCCAGACTGAGAGACCCTGGAAACAAGGCGGGCAGATGCAGCGGGTTCGGTCGGGCAACTCTTGTGCACAAGACCTGGGTAGAGAAAAGTGTTAAAGGATATATCCGGGCGACTGGGGGGCAGCAGTATTTGCTGCAAGAATTGCCGCGTGACGGGGCACACTGAAATGACCAGGTAACCCTGTGCACAGACCAAGGTAAGAAAAGAGACCTTTAAGTATTGTCTTGGTGGTCGGGAGGTACGCAAGTACGGGGAATTGGCGATATATAAAATTAAGCATACGTCAATGGAAAACAGCCCATGTCAGAAGGGCTAGTAGCTGAAGGGCTACTGACGGTGCACTTCGTAACTAACTTATGGCCAGACGTCCAGAAAAATATTCAAAAGCTAGAGGAGTCTTTGCTGGAAGCTCAAAGTGTCTGTGAGACAGGGTGTCTGTGTGTGTGAGAGAGAGAGAGAAAAAAGAGCTGTACAGCAAGTAGAAAGTTTAACC
>NW_025153808.1:0-1417 GCF_004010195.1 Chiloscyllium plagiosum | reverse complement strand
GATTCATCATCATAACTGTTAGATCTTCCACCCGCACAGCCCCTCTGCTCCCTTCAACCCCCACTCTTGAGTCCTGGAATTGCCCTGATGTTCCATTGACTTGTGAAGCATTGTTATTATCTCTTTAAGTTCCGGCTTTTTTGACTTCCTGCTTCCAGCCGTATATGGCTCACTTGTTTTCTGTCAAATTTCACTGTTCGGTCAGTTTTATTATATTGCCAGCTGCACTCGTAATTTAAATACCACTGAACTCAGCTTCTGCAGCACTGTAGCAAGGTTGGTTCAGAAGCCTTGCCTTTAACAAGGTTTTAGTGAGTAGTTAGGGTATGGACTGCATTCCCTGGAACCTTGCCAGAATGCAGGTTAAAGTGACACATTCAAGAGGGCATTGGATGGTTGGGTGAAAATAAGGTTCAAATCATAGAATCCCTGCAGTGTGGAAGCAAGCCATTCGGCCCCTCGAGTCAACATCAACCCTCTAAAGAGCATTTCACCCAGACCCAGACCCCTGGCCTATTCTTGTAAACCCACGTTTAACATGATTAATCACCTAGCCTGCACATCCGTGGATACTATGGACAACTTAGCATGGCCACACACACGGGGAGAATGTGCAAACTCCAAACAGTCAGTCGCCTGAGGGTGGAATTGAATCCAGGTTCTTGGCGCTGTGAGACGGCAGTGAGTCACCATGCTGCTCACAACATATGGGAAAAAAAGCTGGAGATTGGTACTACTTAATGATATTCATTTAACAAGGTGGTGCAGGCACAATTCTACTGCCTTCTCCTCGTAACCTTTGATCCCCATACTCATTAAGAATCGGCTGCCATCCTGAAAAAGACCCCTTTATATGGTGAGAAATTCCAAATGAGTGCATAAGCAGGCAGGGTCCATGTAGGGGTTAGTCGTGTATAGGATTTGGTGACTGAGAGCAAGTGAGGGAAAATGTTAAATGCAATAGTGAGAGTGGTAGAGCAGGAGCCTTTGTGGGAGATGGCTATAATAACAAAGATAGAATTAGTGTGACACAGAAGCGAGAAGATGGTGGTATATTATAAGACTATAAGACCATAAGACATAGGAGCGGAAGTAAGGCCATTCGGCCCATCGAGTCCACTCCACCATTCAATCATGGCTGATGGGCATTTCAACTCCACTTACCCGCATTCTTCCAGTAGCCCTTAATTCCTTGTGACATCAAGAATTTATCAATCTCTGCCTTGAAGACATTTAGTGTCCTGGCCTCCACTGCACTCTGCGGCAATGAATTCCACAGGGTTACCACTCTCTGGCTGAAGAAATGTCTCTGCATTTCTGTTCTGAATTTACCCCCTCTAATTCTAAGGCTGTGTCCACGGGTCCTAGTCTCCTCGCCTAACGAAAACAATTTCCTAGCATCCATCTTTTCCAAGCC
>NW_025153807.1:0-1417 GCF_004010195.1 Chiloscyllium plagiosum | reverse complement strand
TATCAGGATCACGACATCGCTTGATCAGTATTCCCTGGAGTTAATGCCTTTGACATTCACATCGGGGACCATACCGGACCTGAATTCTCACCGTATCACTTTAACATACTTCTTTTTTTCCAAATATGAGCCCAACTGCAGATAGTTCCTCCTAGTCTGTGTTTGCCAGGTGCTGTATCATGATCGTGAGAACGCCCAGTGACAGTGATATTCTAACGATTAGGGGGCTTCCCCAAATTTGGAATCTTCACTTCTGCACGATCCTTATCTCTTTCCAAAATGACTCTGACACTTAGTGTTATGTCCACTATCCCCAAAGCGCTACAAAAATCATTGTGTGTCATCTTGCCCACAATGTATGTAAATTCCAGCCCTTCCCGAGGGCTCCAAACATCGGCTAACAAGACATGATATAGATACAGTGTTGGAGGGGGAGCTCAGTACAGACACGCCCAAGGCTAAATCACCACTCCCACTGTAAGTTCTATTGTACTAAGACTCACTACTCAGCAACACTGTATCTGCGGCATGTCTTGTGGACTAGTATATTCAATAGTTTGCAACTACTATAACAGTTCCATTCCCTATAACCTCCTCCCTTCCCGATAGTCCCTACACATATTTGAAAAGTACTGCATTCCAGACTATTATCCCTATCACTGTAATTTGCTTCAGTGTCTATAACATGACTTATCTCGTTAAAAATCACACAACACCAGTTTATAGTCCAACAGGTTTAATTGGAAGCACACTAGCTTTCGGAGCGACGCTCCTTCATCAGGTGACTATCACCTGATGAAGGACCGTCGCTGCGAAAGCTAGTGTGTTTCCAATTAAACCTGTTGGACTATAACCTGGTGTTGTGTGAGTTTTAACTTTGTACACCCCAGTCCAACACCGGCATTTGCGAATCATGCCTTATCTCGGTAGTCTCCTCCTCCATTAACAGGAGACAGGGTCATGCAGCATAGAAACGGTTCCTTCAATCCAACTCGTCCATGCTGAACAGAGTCCCTGAATGAGTCATGTTTCCCTGCATTTGACGCAAATCTCTTCAAACCTTCTCCTCTCTCCATACCTGCCCAAATGTCTTTTAAATGTTGTTGTTGTTGTTGTTGTTATTTTACATTTCTCTACCACTTCCCCCAGAAGCTCATTGCATACCTTACCATCCTCTGTGTGAAAAATCTTCTCCTCCTATCCCTTTTTCAGTTTTTTTCTCTCCCATCTCACACTTATGCCTTCTCGAAGACAGAACACAAAACATGGAAGCCCGGTACAGGTCCTTCTGCTCTCGATGTTGCGCCAACCTGTGGAACTAATGTGAAGTCCATCTAACCTTCCCTATTCCAATCTCATCCATATGCCTGTCCAATGACCGTTGAAATGCCCTTAAAGTTGGCGAGTCTACTACTGT
>NW_025153806.1:0-1417 GCF_004010195.1 Chiloscyllium plagiosum | reverse complement strand
AAAATCCAAACCCATAACATCCCCCTGACCCTCTCGTTAACCTCTGACCCTTTTGCTAACCCTCTGACCCTCTCATTAACATACTGACCCTTTTGTAAACACACTGACTCTCTCATTAACCTCTGACCCTATCGTTAAACCCTGACCCTCACATTATCTCCCTGATCCAACTCTCTGATCCCCAGGTTAACCTAATACCCACTTCTTAATTTCTGACCCTCTCGTTAACCTCTGACCCTCTCGTTAACCTCTGACCCTCTTAACGTCCTGAACCTCTTGTTAACTTCCTGACCCTCTCGTTAACCTCTGACCCTCTTGTTAATGCCCTGATCCGGCTCTCTGACCCTCAGGTTAACCCATGACCCTCTGGTCGACTCCCTGACCCTCTGGTCAGTTCTTACCGGCTCAGTCTCATTCCCAAAGAAGTGGATGGTTTGAATCCCGTCCTTCTCCAGGATATCCAGGCAGTACCGTTTGTCCCAGCCCTCGGGAAAGATATCGAAACTGATCATTCCTCCTGGAGGAGAGAGGGACAGTGAATCCTGGAACGAGGGAGGTTTCCTGCTCTCCCAGCCGGAGCTGCTGTGCTCGCTAGGGGAAGGGGCTGTTTTTACAGCACAGGCACTGCCGGTCCTGAATGGTGTTCCTGCACCACACAAGGATTCTGTCATCCTGACCCCTCACTATGTACCCCCATAGGTTCCCCAATGCTATTCCCCTCAACAACCCCACCAGAGAGACAGAGACAGAGACAGAGAGAGAGAGAACCATATTGTGGAAGTGGAATCAAGGGATGGTTACAAACATTGAAACTAGAAGCTGGAGGAGGCCATTCAGCCCTCCAATCCTGCTCTCCTTTTCAATACAATTCTGGCTGATCATCCAACTCCGTTCCCTGTTCCTGCTTTCTCCCCTTTGATCCTTTTTAGCCCCAAGAACTATGTCTAACTCCTTCTTGAAGACAGGCGATGTTTTGGCCTGAACCACGTCCTGTGGTGGAGAACTCCCCCAGGCATTGCTGCTCTTTGTTTTTGTATCATTCTTGCTTCTCCCTCCTGCCGTTGCCTTGGAGATGAATCTTCAGGTCTCTCGTGAATCAAGGACAATCCTGCAGAGTTAGCAACTCCTTATCCTCATTCACAACCATCTGTGTGTACGTGTGTGTGTACACGTGTATGTTGGTGTACTCTATGTGTGTGTGTGCATGTGTGAGGGAGTGTGCCCAGGGCTATTTGCATGTTGTCTCTGTAGCTACTCTGGGAGTGTTAGTATTTATACATCCGAACATATGAGCAAACGTGTGTCTGTGTGGGTCTGTGTGTTAATGTGCATCTGAGTGTGAATGTCTCTGCTTGATTCTGTACCTGTGTGTGTATGTGGCCGTAAGAGAGTGTGTGTGTGTGTGTGTGTGTGTGAA
>NW_025153805.1:0-1417 GCF_004010195.1 Chiloscyllium plagiosum | reverse complement strand
TACACTGATTGTAGGTACTGTTTACTGATTGTAGATACTGTTTACACTGATTGTAGATACTGTCTACAATGATTGTAGGTACTGTTTACACTGATAGTAGGTACTGTTTTCTGATTGTAGATACTGATTACACTGATTGTAGGTAATATGTACTGATTGTAGACACTGTTTACTGATTGAAGATATTGATTAAACTGATTGTAGACACTGGTTACTGATTGTAGATACTGATTACACTGATTCTAGATTCTGTTTACACTAATTGTAGATACTGTTTACACTGATTGTAGTTACTGATTACACTGATTGTAGGTACTCTCTACTGATTGTAGGTACTGATCACATTGATTGTAGGTACTGTTTACAGATTGTAGGTACTGATCATACCGATTGTAGGTACTGTTTACACTGATTGTAGACACTGTTTACTGATTGAAGATACTGATTACACTGATTGTAGACACTGGTTACCGATTGTAGATACTGATTACACTGATTGTAGATACTGTTCACACTAATTGTAGATACTGTTTACACTGATTGTAGTTACTGATTACACTGATTGTAGGTACTCTCTACTGATTGTAGGTACTGATTACTTTGATTGTAGTTACTGTTTACATATTGTAGGTACTGATCATACTGATTGTAGGTACTGTTTACACTGATTGTAGGTACTGTTTACTGATTGTAGGTACTGTTTACACTGATTGTAGGGACTGATTTAAACGATTGTAGGTACTGTTTACACTGATTGTAGGTATTGATTACATTGATTGTAGGTGTTGTTTATTGAGTGTAGGGACTGTGTACACTGATTGTAGGTACTGTTTACACTGATTGTAGGTATTGTTTACCGATTTTAGATACGGTTTACCTATTGTAGATACTGTTTAAACTGATTGTAGATACCGTTTACACTGATTGTAGGTGCAGTTTACACTGATTGTAGGTACTGTTATCTAATTGTAGATACTGATTACACTGATTGTAGGAAATGCTTACTGATTGTAGACACTGTTTACTGATTGAAGATACTGATTAAACTGATTGTAGATACTGTTTACTGATTGTAGATAGTGTTTACACTGATTACACAGATTGTAGATACTGATTATACAGATTGTAGGTACTGTTTCCTGCTTGTTTACTGTTTACACTGATTGTAGGTACTGATTACACTGATTGTAGGTAGTTTACACTGATTGTAGGTATTGGTTATTGATTGTAGTTACTGTTTACACTGATTGTTGGTACTGTTTACACTGATTGTAGATACTGATTACACTGATTGTAGACAATGTTTACTGATTGTAGATACTGATTACACTGTATGTAGATACTGTTTACACTAATTGTAGATACTGCTTACACTAATTGTAGTTACTGATTACACTGATTGTAGACAATGTTTACT
>NW_025153804.1:0-1417 GCF_004010195.1 Chiloscyllium plagiosum | reverse complement strand
ATTGCTACACTTGCAATTTAAGTCTTTTCTAACTCGACTGCAGTTGTCTGCTTCTCTGATACACCAGAGTACTTGACCAACTCCATTATGATTATAGATTTCCTTATATCCCTGGTGAAACCCAATTCTAATCTACATGTTAATTCTAAAAGTATGCCCTTCCTTTGTTTTTCTACACTTTCTTGGCAAATTTGGGAATCATCTTCAAACTTCAGAACATCTTTAGTAATGTTAAAAGCCATTTCTTTTAATTTAACCAACCACAATGAAGCAAAATTAAATTAATTTTGTCATCTGTTTTACGTGAGGATCTAGGTCACTAACTGCCAAGTGATGGGATCTGCTGGGACCTTTTGTACCCCAAATCTGTTCAAATCCCATAGGACAATCCCTCAAACCGTTATGATGTCGATGCCGAACTCCTCTGTTAATTAAAACCACACACCAAGAAAAGCTCACCTCGCCTCTTACTCTGTTAAAACATGAGTGACAGAGAGGTCCCAAATTCCACTATTAAATAAAGACAAAAATACCCATTTATTAGTGTGCAAGTCAGCTCGCTGAGCTTGAAGGTTTGTTTTCAGATGTTCCGTCACCATGACGAGATAACACCATCAGTGAGAGTCTCTGATGACCCACTGGTGGTATGTCTCGTCTTTCTATTTATAGGTCTTGGTTTCTTTAGATGCGTGATGTCATTTCCAGTTTTTTTTTTCTCGGGAAGGCAGATATGATCTAAATTGATGTGTTTATTGATGTACTTCTGGCTAGAATATCACGCCTCTAAGAGCTTTCCTGCGTGGCTTTGTCGTAGTAAGTATGTGTTGTCACAGTCAACGTGGTGTCCTTCTTTGTCTGTATGAATGGAAACGAGTGATAGTGGGTTATGTCTTTTGGTGGTCAGATGGTGTTCGTATGTCCAGCTAGCAAGACAACAGGACAGTTTGAAATGGAGGATAAATGATTTTATAAACACTGTTTAATCAGTGTGTGTTCAGATAAGGAAGATTGTTCATACGTGTACAACACGTTCTGAATGAACAACGGATACACAGTTAACCAAAAATGATGCACATGATTTCTAACATTTATAAAGCATTAAAACATTATTTCATCCTCAGCTGAAGTGATACCTTCCCTTTCTCTCAACGTTCCCCCTTTCCTTTGATTCCCAACTCTAGTCTCTCATTCTTATCAGGATGTGTGTAATAAATTCTTGCTTCTCGTGTCCCAACTTATTTCAGTTAAGCTCCTTTCTACCAGCAATTAAATATGTTGGCTTGCTGTTTTCTACCCCAAAACTAGTGTCTGACATATGATTGGAGATAAAAGTTCTGGCATTAGACCCAGCATGTGAACATATTGCTCAGTTGTACATGCACTTTACAAAGGACCACAAAACACAGGAATTGATAAA
>NW_025153803.1:0-1417 GCF_004010195.1 Chiloscyllium plagiosum | reverse complement strand
TACCACGAATGTAGGTTATAAACAGTACATTTCACTGCTCACTGATAGCACTGACAGGGCAGTTAACTCATAAAAATCAGCAAAGATTCGCTGTTACACTACACCAGTGTTAACCATGTATAAAGGGCCCAGTCAGTTTTAATGAGATACATGAATCAGAGAATGGTGTAACAAGTGATGTGAGTTTGAACCAATTCAATTTTGTTAATTTACTTTGAGATGATAACAAATGTTACTGCAATGTGGGATTTTGGATCCATTAACTTCATATTCAGGAGCTTTAAAGATACTCAATAAACAGACTGAACTAACCAGAACGTCGCTGCATTCAATGTCCTGTTTTCTGATAGTCATACAGTGAATGCTGCATTCAGTGACTTTCCTTTTAAAGGGAGAAATACCAAGTGAATTGTGCCCATTGTGAGTAAATGGGAAAATATAATTTGTTTGGTAGGATTTTACTTTAGTTGATTCATTTTCCCTTTAATCGGCCAGATCCAATAGTTGGCAGCAATTAAGCTGACTACAGAAAAGGTCCTTGAGTTCCCAGTTTCATTTACTGGAAGCAGGTGGAGTTTCTGCTGTGGATCAAAGATATTTTGTCTCACGGTTGACCAGTTGGTGGAAAGCCAACTGCAAACTATAACCACCGCCTCCGCAGAAACAAATCGACTCAGCAACAATGCTAGAGAAAAGTTTATTTCCAGTTGTGTAACTTGGAGAACTAGTCACTCCTCTCATTGAAGGAAATATTCGCAGAGTCTCAGACACAACCTCAACATCAACAGTTCATTCAAGGATCACGACAGCACTGTTTAGTATTGAGAAAAATTGATAAATAGTCAGAGTGTCATGTAGTGATACAGCGGGGTTATAGACCCTTCGCTCCACCCAGTCCATGCCAGTCCTAATCCCAAACTAAACTAATCCCACCTGTGTGTACTTGGCCCATATCCATCCAAACATTTGATATTCATTTACTTATCCAAATGTCTTCTAAAGGTTGTAAGTATCCACCGCCAGATCATCCCACACACAAACCATTCTCTGTGTCTCTGATATCCTTTTTAAAATGTTTCTCCTCTCATTGAAAAAACATGTTCCCTATGTTGAAATCCCCCACCATAGGGGAAATACACCAATGTCTGGGTCAAAAATTGAAAACAATCCCAGGTCCAAACATTTACAAAATATCACTGTGGATCTTCCTCGAATCCAAAAAAGATTGTCCCCTTTGATCAATGATTTGTAAAATTTACTCGCGTATCTACTGTGATAGACGTTTTCAAACAATTTCTTAAGTGCAAATGGTTCACATCAATCAGATTAAAGTAACATTTCGTGCGCTACCCTCACACACAAAATAAAACAAGTTTGTTGACACGATTTGCTCTGAGGAAGTCTACGATGGATTCTT
>NW_025153802.1:0-1417 GCF_004010195.1 Chiloscyllium plagiosum | reverse complement strand
CGAGTATCACAGCAGTAGTCAGCGATAGAAAAAAGTAAAGCATCCTCTAGTGAAGCTTTGTGGGTGCGGCTAACAAATAAAAGGGGGGTAGTGGCGTTACTGGGTTTTATTCTACAGGACCCCCTAAATGTCAACAAGAATGAGAGGAGCAAATATGCAATGAGAATGGACAGACTTGAAGGATCAATAGAGTTTCATAGCGGGGGTATCAATTATCCTAATTATAGACTGGGACAGCCAGTGCATTCAAGGCTTAGGTGGAATGGAACTTTTAAGTGTGTTCAGGAAAGTTTCCTTCAGCAATATCCAGAGGACCCTTAACGGAAAGTGGCAAAATTCGACTTAATCTTGGGAAACAGATTAGGACAAGTAACGGAAATGACAATGAGGGAGCACTTTGCGACCAGTGACGATAGTTCTCTCAATTTTAAGATAGGTATTTGGAGGGACAAAACTGGTTAACAGGTTCAAGTTCGAAATCGGGAAGTGCGAATTTTGATGGAAGAAGACAGGAGCTTGCACGACTTGATTCGAGTAGTTTGTTTCCAAGCAAATGATTTCAGACAGGTGAGAGGACATTAAATGTAAGATAGTTGGAGTTCAAGGTCTATGTGTCCCTGTGTCGGTGAAAGGCAAGGTTGGCAGTAATAGGGAAATCTGGATGTTATGAGAAATTGGGGCTTTGAAGAAAATTAAGAAGCAGTCCTGTCTTAGGCACAGGTAGCTGCGATGAACATAATTTCTGAATATACACAGGAAATGCTGGAGTTTAATGAAGAAGAAAGTTAGGGGACAGAAAGCAAGCACGAGCTAGCGTTGGCTGAGAATATTCAGGTGAATCAAAACAACAACTTTATGTATAGTAAATGTAAAGGAAATAACTAAAGACAGAATGGGAGAGTGCAAGGATCGAAGTGGCCACTTATACGTAGAACTGCAAGGGATGGGACATAGACTCAAAGAATATTTCTTCTCTGTGTTAGCCATGGAGAAAGAAATGAAGTTTTAGGCATTTGGGGAAGTTCCTAGTCATATTTTGGGGACATTCCATATGATAGTATAGGAGGTGCTGCAAGAGATAAGATGTATTAAAGTGCATTAATCTCCTCTTTCCGATCAGACATGTCTAAGAGGACGAGCAAAGACTTTACGACCCACTGGCTGATATGTTTGCATCATTGTCTGCCACGGGAGAGATCCCAGAATTAGGGAATGTTGTGGCATTATACAAGAAGAGATGCAAATAAAATCCTGAGAGAACTACAGTCAGTGTGCTCAACAAATGTGGTGAGGAGGATAATCTCCAGTATCTGCAGTTTTCACCTTCGCCCTGCTCTGGAAGATTAGATTGCTTGGAATCTAGCGCAAGCTGGCCGTTTGGTACAAAATTGGCTTGATGTTGGAAGTAGAAGTGGGA
>NW_025153801.1:918-1417 GCF_004010195.1 Chiloscyllium plagiosum | reverse complement strand
AGTCAGGATTCTGTGGTTATACAATTCCATCCGAAATCTGGATTCAGCTGTTATAAAATTACATCAGGAGTCAGGATTCAGCTGTTATAAAATTACATCAGGAGTCAGGATTCAGTGGTTACAAAATTACATCAGGAGTGTGGATTCAAGTGGTAATGAAATTACATCAGGAGTGAGGATTTAGTGGTTATGAAATTACATCAGGAGTCAGGATTCAAGTGGTTCGAAAATGACATCAGGAGTCAGGATTGAAGTGATTATAAAGTTACATCAGGAATCAGGATTCAGCGGTTGCAAAATTACATCAGGAATCAGGAATCAGTAGATTTTTAATTACTTGAGGAGTCAGGATTCAGCAGTTATAAAATTACATCAGGAGTCAGGATTCAGTGGTTATAAAATTACATCAGGAGTCAGGATTCAACAATTATAAAATTACAGCAAAAATCAGGATTCAGCGATTATAAAATTACATCAGAAATCAGGATTCAGATGTTAT
>NW_025153801.1:0-895 GCF_004010195.1 Chiloscyllium plagiosum | reverse complement strand
TTTAAGTGGTTATAAAATTACATCAGGAATCTGGATTCAGATGTTATATAATTAGATCAGGAATCTGGATTCAGCTCGAATAAAATTACATCAGGAGTCAGGATTCAAGTGGTTATAAAATTACATCAGGAGTCAGGATTCAGCAATTATAAAATTACATCAGGAGTCAAGAACCAAGTGGTTATACAATGACATCATGAATCTGGATTCACTGGATATATTAATATATCAGGAATCAGGATTCAGCCGTGATACAATTACATCCAGGGTCAGTTTCAGTGGTTATAAAATAAATCAGGAATCTAGATTCAGTGGTTATAAAATTACATCAGGAGTCAGGTATCAGCTGTTATAAAATTACATCAGGAATCAGGATTCAGAAGTTATAAAATTACATCAGGAGTCAGGATGCAAGTGGTTATAAAATTACATCAGGGATCTGGATTCAATGGGTATAAATTAACATCAGGATTCAGCGGCTATACAATTACATCAGGAGTCAGTTTCAGCAGTTATAATATTATATCAGGAATGTGGATTCAGTGGATATAAAATTACATCAGGAGTCAAGAATCAAGTGGTTATAAAAGTACATCAGGAGTCAGGATTCAGCGATTATAAAATTACATCAGGAGTCAAGAATCCATTGGTTATAAAATTACATCAGGAGTCAGGTTTTAAGTGGTTATAAAATTACATCAGGAGTCTGGATTCAGTGATTATAAAATTACAACAGAAATCAGGATTCTGATGTTATATAATTAGATCAGGAATGTGGATTCAAGTGGTTATACAATTCCTTCAGGATTCAGGATTCAGTGGTTCTAAAATTACATCAGGTGTCAGGATTCAACTGGTTTTTAAATTACATCAGTAGTCAGGATTCAGTGGTTAT
>NW_025153800.1:0-1417 GCF_004010195.1 Chiloscyllium plagiosum | reverse complement strand
AATGTCTTGTACAGCCACAACATAACTTCCCAAATCCAATACTCAGTCAGAGGATTGTGAAAACTTACAAACCCCACAAAAAACAAGCAGGAAAGAATGGAGGGACAAACCGAATTTTTGAGAGCCAGCTTGGAAGCACCACTGAGAAATCGGCGGACTGGGTTTATTGGGTCTCCGTTCTCCTTAATTACACTATATACGTATTTCTCTTGTGCTCTTCGTAGTTTCTCTGTGCTGCAGTGTGTAGTGGCTCGTTGAAATAATGTCCTGATGTCCTGAGGAACCAAAGACACAAACACAGCACCAACTTCATCAGCAAAGATAGCACTGTCAAGCTCGTGGAACTGTGTCTTACCACCCACTTCATATTCAGTAACAAGCCCTACAAACAGATCAACGAAATATACATGAAACACTTCTGTCATCAAAAAATGAAACAAATTAGAGGAAACCTGCAACATCATCAACAATATCCTTACTGGCATAAAATTCACAAAAGAGGAGAACAACAACAAAGTGCCAATTCTAGATGTCACAGTTGAGCGAACAGTCAATGGTAAATTCAAAACAGCGTCTACAGGAAAACACCACACGCGAACCACGTACTTAGCTACAGAAGTAATTATCCCTACACATACAAACAAATCTGAATCAGGACACTATTTCAACGAGCGACTATGCACTGCAGCGCCCAGTGATAACGAAGACCAAGAAGTAACTGGACAGCGCACTTAAGGAGAATGGGTAGCGAAAATACGCGCTGAAAACGGCTTCCCTGACCGGGAATCGAACCCGGGCCGCGGCGGTGAAAGTGCCGAATCCTAACCACTAGATCACCAGGGAGATGGTGAGGTACTTTGACAGTTCAACTGAAAATTGCTTCCCTGCCCGGAAATCGAAACCGAGCCAGGGGAGTACGAAGGCCTCCACCAGTGTCATTTCTTGTATCCATTGCTCCCGATGCGGTCTCCTCTACATTGGGGAGACTGGAGACTCCTCGCAGAATCAAGTCACAGCGCTTGAAGGAACATCTCCAGGACACCCGCAACAATTAACCCATCGCCCTATGGTCCAACATTTCAACGCCCCCCCCCCCCCCCCCCCCTCTGCCGAGGACATGAAGGTCCTGGGCCTCCTCCATCGCCGCTCACTCCCCACCCGATGCCTGGAGGTAGAACGCCCCAACTTCCGTCTCGGATACATTCAACCCAAGGACATCAATGTGGACTTCACCAGTTTCCTCATTTAACCCTCCCCCCCACCTTACCTCGGTTCCAACATTCCAGCTCAGCGCTGTCCTCATGACCTGACCTACCTGCCAATCTCCCTTCCCACCTATCCGCTCCATCCTCCTCTCTGACCTGTCACCTCTGTCCCCACTCCGATTCACCTATTGTACTCTTTGCTACCTTCGGCC
>NW_025153799.1:0-1417 GCF_004010195.1 Chiloscyllium plagiosum | reverse complement strand
GACATGTTTTCCCATGCACAAAGCCATGCTGGCCATCCGTAATCAGGCCTTATCTTTCCAAATGCATGTAACGCCTACCTCTCAGAATGCCCTCCAACAACTGACCCACCCTGATGTCTCGCCCATCAGTCTGTAGTTCCCTGGCTTTCTCTTGCAGCCTTTCTTAATTGATGACACAAAATTATAATCATAGTCAGAGTCAGACCGCACTGTTCGGTTAACGCTAACCATACTCTAAAACAGATCTTATCCCACCTGCCTGTTCATGGATCATGTCCCTTCAAACCTTTTCTATTCCTGTACTAATCCAAATGTCTGTTGAACATTGTAATTGTCCCCATGTTCACCCCTTCCTTGGGAAGTTCATTTCACACACAACCCACCCTCTGTGTAACAATGTGCCCCTCATGTCTTTTATTTTATATGTCTCTCCTCTAACTTAAAAATGTAGTACCTTGTCTTGAAACTCCCCTGTCCATGGGAAAAGCCAACTCTCATTAACTCTATCTATCCTCCTCATGATTTTATAAACTTCTATGAGGTCATCTGTCAATATTCAGGTTTCAGTGAGAAATACCAACCTATTCAGCCTTTCTTTATACTGAAGCCTTTCGTACCCAGCCACATCCCAGTAAATCTCCTCCCAACCCTTTCCAGCTCAATAATATCCTTCCTATAACTGGGCGACCAGAACTGGACACCGTATTCCAGAAGAGGACTCACCAATGGCCTGGATAATCTCAATGCGACTTCCCAACTCCTATATCCAAAGGACTGAGTGATGAAAGCAAGTGAGGCAAGCACCTTTTTTTAAACTATCCTGTCTCTCTATGTTGCAATCTTCAAAGAATTATGTAGCTGAACCCTGAGTTCGCTCTGTTCTACAAGACTACCGAAGGTCTTGCCATTAATTGTATAAGTCCTGCCCGTGTTTGTTGTACCAACTGCATTACCTCGCATTTATTCAGATTGAACTCCATCGACAGTTTTTCAACCATTCACACATTTCATCAGGATCCCTTTGTAATCTCAGAAAACCTTCTTCACTGTCCACAATGCCACCCTCCAGTCTATCAACCTATCACACATAGCACATTATGGTACAAATATCTCTGCTTGGGGCCCTACAATTTCTTCACCAACTTCCCACAATGTCCTGAGATCCATTTGATCAGGTCCTGGGGATTTATCTACCTTTGTGTTTTAAAACCTCCAGCACCTCCTTTTCTATAATGTGGACTCATTTCAAGACAGTGAGTCATAGAGATGTACAGCACGGAAACAGGCCCTTCGGACCAACTCCTGCATGGCGTTTCTAGTCCCTTTTGTCACAATTTTGCTAATATCCCTCTGAACCCTTACTATTCATACACCCATCCACATACCTTTTAAATGTATGTCTATCAGCCTCCACTAT
>NW_025153798.1:0-1417 GCF_004010195.1 Chiloscyllium plagiosum | reverse complement strand
TGACCTTATAGAGGCTTACAAAATCATGAGGGGGCATGGATAGGGTAAATAGGCAAAGTTTGGTCCCTGGGGTCAGGGAGTGCAGAACTAGAGGGGCATAGGTTTAGGGTGAGAGAGGAAAGATATAAAAGGGCAACTTTTTCACGCAGAGGGAGGTGTGTGTATGGAATGAGCTTCCAGAGGAAGTGGTGGAGGCTGGTACAATGACAACATTTAAAAGGCATCTGGATGGGGACAGGAATGGGAAGGGTTTGGAGGGATATGGGGCAAGTGACGGCAAATAGATTGGGTTGGGATATCTGGTCAACATGGACGAGTTGGACCGAAGGGTCTGTTTCTGTGCTGTATGTCTCTATGACTTGGGCTATTAACAATGAATGGAGTTCTGGGCCAAATGGCGTATTCCTGTTCCTACTTTCTGCATTTCAAGATGGCGGGGGGGGGGGGCAGGAAGGGTCAAGTAGGGACTGACTTGGGCTATCAACTGTGAATAGAGTCCCAGGACTGAACGGCCTACTCCTGTCCCTTTGTTTGCATTTTCCTGTGGGGAGGTGGGAATGAAACAGGAACTGAGTTGGGCTATCAACAGGGAATGGAGTCCCAGGGCCCAGTGGCCTATTTCCATCATTTTTTAGCATTTCCCTCTGGGGAGGTGGGGATGAAACAGGGACTGAGTTGGGCTATCAATAGGAAATGGAGTGCCAGGGCCGAATAGCCTACTCCTGCATTTCAATATGTAGGGGGGGAACTGAGCTGGGCTGTCAGTCGCGAGTGGATTTCCCCGCAGGTCCCACTTTCGCGCCCTCCATCTCCAGGAGGAAGAGGGAGGTTGCTACATTAATGCAGTGGTCTCTCTCTCTCTGAAATGTAAAACAAGATGAAGTTTGGAAAATTAAAAATAACAAAAACGGGGCGCACACAAAGACAGAACTAGCTCTCCCCTGCCAGAGCAAACAGAACTGGAGTTGGGAGGGGGGTTTGGCTCTCCCCCCCCCTCCTCTTTCCGGTTACTACACGCTATTTTCCTTCCTCTCTCTGTGTGTTTCTCTCTCTCTCTGGAGCAAGATCACCAGGTTTCAGGGTGACGTTTGTGTGGAGTGAGATGTAACGTCATTAAGTCTCCTTTCCTCTGTCTGATTCGGATCCAACTTAGTGTGTTTGTGGGATATATCGGGAGAGGAGGTGTTCACAGGGAGAGAGAGAGAGAGGGGGAACAGCTGCTTGGTTTTTTTTTGGTGTAATCTCCAAGTAAGTACACTTTACTGACTCTTCCCCCCCACCCCACCCAGACCCAACCCAGACCCAGACCGCTCCATGTGAAAGCAGACTTGGAGCGGAGATGGGAGGCTGTTTATTTCTGGAAATGTACACGCGTCTGTTTCAGCCCCAGCGCCGCCCGCTCTCCCTCTGGGTCAGA
>NW_025153797.1:0-1417 GCF_004010195.1 Chiloscyllium plagiosum | reverse complement strand
ATCATTGACTTTAACAGGTGAGGTGTCAAGAGACTGGAGGGCTGCTAACATAGGGTCATTATTTAAGAAAGTAAGGAAAAACCAGGTAACTATAGATTGGTGAGCCTGATGTCATTGGTGACTCAATTATTGGAGGGGATTTTGAGGGAAAGGATGTATCTGCATTTGGAACGACAAGGACTGAAGAGGCTTTGTACATTGGAGATCACATCCTACTGACTTGGTGGAATGTTTTGAGGAAGTGATGAAGATGGGTCTAACCGGATGAGTCAAGATTTGAAGAGTCCAATCACAAGAAGTAAAACACAAAATAAAGGCATTGCCAGATGTTTAGTACTCTCACATTCGCAATCCAACTCACATAACCAGCCCATCCATTATATATTCAGGATGGAGCACTGTGTAGATCCGGCTCGTGTACAGCTGTATGCAAGCCAGCAATGTCCAGAGTGAAACACTGTGCAGCCCACACCAATGCTGGATCTATAATCCTGGGCTAAATGTCAAGCATGTAGAGCTGTGCAGTCCACACTAGTTCATTCATATATAAACCCTGTTGCATTGTTCGGTAACACTGTGTTAAATCACTGCCCAGTGTGGAGAAACATGTAACCAATGCTGGAAGTGACAGGATGTGCAGTTCCCATCCATTTACTGCTCTATACCTCCACTGTGCCTTGACAAGGGGTGCTGCGAATGTGAAAGTCACTTCGAGGAAGAGATGTAAATGGAAACAATTTAAATACCAATAGTTCTGATTAAGGCACGTATCACTCTAGTATTTAAAGATGAAATAGCTGAGGTAATATCTAATGAGATTTTGAATGGTGCAAAGAAGTAAAGGAGGGGGTGGTGGTAATGTTATAGTGGTTGCACTATAAATCTTCAAATAATCAATGGGAATTACAGAAACAAATATTCAGGGAGGCTGGCGAGACTTGCAGGAGCAATAGGGTTGTCATAATCGGTGATTTTAATTATCCTAACCTAGATTGGAACTTCCAGAGTGTTAAGAACTTAGATAGAACGTAATTTGTTAAGCGTGTTTAGGAAAGCTTCCACAACCAGCATGTAGAGGATCCTACTCGGGAAGGGACAAACTCGACCTACTGTTGGGAAATAGGGTAGGATAGGTGATGGAGGTAAAGTGGGGGAGCATTTTGGGAAAAGTGACTAGAGCTGTATTAATTTTATAACAGTTGTGGTAGGGACAAAAGTGGTCCACAGATTCAAGTTCTAAATTGGGGCAAGGCGTATTTTGTTGGACTTAGTCAGAGGATTGCAGGGGTTGATGGAGTAGTTTATTTCCAGGTAAAAGGATCCCGGGCAAGTGGGAGGGCTTCAAAAGTGACAGAGCTCGACTTCAAGGTCTATATGTTCCTGTAAGGGTGAAGGGAAAGTGAGGCTGGAAGAGAGA
>NW_025153796.1:0-1417 GCF_004010195.1 Chiloscyllium plagiosum | reverse complement strand
TTGCAGCCTCATTACTGATAAAGGGCTCCCGCCTGGAATGTCGATTTTCCTACTCCTCGGATGCTGTACATTTTCAGCACCACTTTAATCTTGAATGAGTATGCAAAGTCAAGGATTGGAGAATCAAAGCTTTACAGAAGGAATACACGACTCGTCAGAAGATGTGGAGAGTACACAAACGATCTTGGGATAAAAGTTTAAACTTGCATACTGAGCATGTGTCAACAGCAATTGTCGTTGTTTGTTTAGAAACAGCTGGATAAGGAACATCCTTTCGTATGCTGACACATGGCCCCGTGCCAGGCTGCTTCAAAGGCTGGGATTCAGCACAAGATAGAAGGGAATATTTAATTGCCCAGTCAACATTGTAAAGTAATTGCAATTGGAGCTAAAAGCGTATGGTAAACATTGTTCAGTTAAGGTAAAGACAGAGATTTATGCACCTATGAAGAGGCATTCACAATTTAAACCTGAGTTTATGTGGATGTAATCAATTAATAGTCCAATTGATTTGTAAGAGCCAATAGTAGCCAAAACGGATGTGCTAATGCAGGTGTCCTTTTGGTCGAGAAGAGACACCTGCAAGACTAAAGGATTTTTTCGCATCATTATGTGGATGGACAGGTTTCCCAAAGCAATTGACTTAAGGTGAACTTCACGAAACTGGCCATCAATTAATTTCACTCAAGTGACTGAGTTAAGCCATTTGCTTCAGAATCCAGATAGGCTGCAGCTGCCCACAGACGGTCTGCGGTAATTCTTATCCTTCCAAACCTTTGCAAACAAACGGTTTGCAAACACATTTGACCGCTGAAGACCCTGCAATGGGCACATGAGTCTGCAACTGAATAGGATAATGGAATGTCAACATTGTGGCAGTCAGAAGCATTAAGTCATCCTTCAGACACGGATACACGCAACAATCGTCTTTGGAGGAGGTGACGTGCATCCAAAACCAACCAAAATGGACACAATCGGGACATGCAATCAATACGCCAACACCTGGTTGGATCTGATTGAACAGGTTCGTTGATCCTTTTCAATTCACGGGAAGACCCTCAATACCTTCCGAAAAGTGAGCAAAGATTTGAAAGATTAAGAATTGCCGCAAACGCCGCTCAGCATAGCAGATTGAGAATAGAAACCAAAAGGGAAAACACCTCCAAGATCATTATAAAAAGAATAAGATATCACCACATGGAGCCGGCCAAGTTCTACTGTTGTGGTGTACGATCATACAAAGCCAAGTAAACTATACGTGGAGGGGTATTCTAAGACATTAATTGATTCTATGTTTGCTGTTTCTGTATTGGCTGTGTTCAATAAACGAATATTATTATTTATAAAATTCGGCATGCAGTTCTTTGCTCCGAGTATGTGTAAAACACAGTGTGGCAGGCGCAACAAACATAACACG
>NW_025153795.1:0-1417 GCF_004010195.1 Chiloscyllium plagiosum | reverse complement strand
TGTGTAAGACTGTGTGGGGCTGTGTTAGACAGTATGGAGCTGTGTAGGACAGTGCGGGGCTGTGTAAGACAGTGTGGGACTGTGTAAGACTGTGTGGGGCTGTGTTAGACAGTGTGGGGCTGTGTAAGACACCGTGGGACTGTGTAAGACAGTGTGAGGCTGTGGACGACTGTGTGATGCTGTGTAAGACAGTGGGGGGCTGTGTAAGACAGTGTGGGATTGTGTAGGACAGTGTGGGTCTGTGTAAGACAGTGTGTGACTGTATAAGACAGTGTGTGACTGTATCAGACAGTGTGGGGCTGTGTAAGACAGTGTGGGGCTGTGTACGACAGTGTGGGACTGTGTAAGACAGTGTGGGGCTGTGTATGACAGTATGGGGCTGTTTAGGACAGTGTGGGACTGTGCAAGACAGTTTGGGACTGTGTAGGACACTGTGGGGCTGTGTAAGATAGTGTGGGGCTGTGTTAGACAGTGTAGGGCTGTGTAGGACAGTGTGGGACTGTGTAAGACAGTGTGGGGCTGTGTCGGACAGTGTGTGGCTGTGTAAGACAGTGTGGGTCTGTGTAGGACAGTGTGGGGCTGTGTTAGACATTGTGGGGCTGTGTAAGACAGTGTGGGACAGTGTAAGACAGTATGGAGCTGTGTAGGACAGTGTGGGGCTGTGTAAGACAGCATGGGGCTGTGTAAGACAGTGTGGGGCTGTGTAAGACAGTGTGGGGCTGTGCTAGACTGCGTGGGACTGTGTAGACAGTGTGGGGCTGAGTTAGACAGTCGGGCGCTGTGTAAGACAGTGTGTGACTATGTAAGACGGTGTGGGTCTGTGCTAGACAGTGTGGGACTGTGTGGACAGTGTGGGGCTGTGTAGGACAGTGTGGAGCTGTGTCGGACAGTGTGGGGCTGTGTAAGACAGCATGGGGCTGTGTTAGACAGTGTGGGACTGTGTAAGACAGTGTGGGACTGTGTAAGACAGTGTGGGGCTGTGTTAGACAGTGTGGGGCTGTGTAAGACAGTGTGGGGCTGTGTAAGACAGTGTGAGGCTGTGCTAGACAGTGTGGGACTGTGTAGACAGTGTGGGGCTGTGTTAGACAGTTTGGGGCTGTGTATGACAGTGTGGGGCTGTGTAGGACAGTGTGGGACTGTGTAAGACAGTGTGGGGTTGTGTAAGACAGTGTGGGGCTGTGTTAGACAGTGTGGGACAGTGTAGGACAGTGTGGGACTGTGTAGGTCAGTGTGTGGCTGTGTAAGACAGTGTGGGGCTGTGTGGAACTATGTAAGACAGTGTGGGCCTGTATAAGACAGTGTGGGGCTGTGTAGGACAGTGTGGGACTGTGTAGATAGTGTGGGACTGTGTAGGACAGTGTGGGACTGTGTAGACAGTGTGGGACTGTGTAGGACAGTGTGGGGCTGTGTAAGACAG
>NW_025153794.1:0-1417 GCF_004010195.1 Chiloscyllium plagiosum | reverse complement strand
CCGACGTCCCGCTCAGCCCGCGGACGTGACCCTCCCAACTCCCCGCGGCTCTGAGCGGCCAAGTATCCCAGGCAAGCATTTTCAAATTCTTTTATGGGGGGGGACACTAGGGTGTCGCTGGGTGACTTAGCACGGTCAATCCCCCACCCTAACCCGCACATCCCTGGGCACTATGGGTAATTTAGCACGGTCAATCCCCCACCCTAACCCGCACATCCCTGGGCACTATGGGTAATTTAGCACGGTCAATCCCCCACCCTAACCTGCACATCCCTGGGCACTATGGGTAATTTAACACGGTCAATCCCCCACCCTGACCCGCACGTCCCTGGGCACTATGGGTAACTTAGCACGGTCAATCCCCACCCTAACCCGCTCGCCTTTGGACTGTGGGAGGAAACCGGAGCACCCGGAGGAAACCCACGCAGAAGCGGGGTGGTGGGGGGGGCGGGTAGAACGTGCCAACTCCTACACGTCGTATCCGACGGGACGTCTCGCGATGTGACCCCGGTGAGCGCGCTTTTCGGGTCAGAGGACGAGAGGGGCGGCTTTGCAGACTCTCAGGTTGCCCGTACCCATTTTGAACACCAGGCAGGGCGTCCCTTAGCAACCAATCCCAAGGCCCTTAGCAACCAACCCCAAGGCCCTTAGCAACCAAACCCAAGACCCTAGCAACTAACCCCAAGGTCATTAGTGACCAACCCCAAGGCCCTTAGCAACCAGAGAGAGAGAGAGAGAGAAACAGGGTTAACGTTACGGGTTACAGACACAGAAAGTGCTGAAGAAACTCAGCAGGTCTGTGCAGAAAGAGAGAGAGAAACAGGGTTAACGTTACAGGTTATAGACACAGAAAGGGCTGGAGAAACTCAGCAGGTCTGTGCAGAGAGAGAGAGAGAAACAGGGTTAACGTTACAGGTTATAGACACAGAAAGGGCTGGAGAAACTCAGCAGGTCTGTGCACAGAGAGAGAGAGAGAAACAGGGTTAACGTTACGGGTTATAGACACAGAAAAGCCTGGAGAAACTCAGCAGGTCTGTGCACAGAGAGAGAAACAGGGTTAACGTTACAAGATATTGACCCAGACAGGGCTGGAGAAACTCAGCAGGTCTGTGCAGAGAGAGAGAAACAGGGTTAACGTTACAGGTTATAGACACAGAAAGGGCTGGAGAAACTCAGCAGGTCTGTGCAGAGAGAGAGAGAGAAACAGGGTTAACGTTACAGGTTATAGACACAGAAAGTGGTGGAGAAACTCAGCAGGTCTGTGCAGAAAGAGAGAGAGAGAAACAGGGTTAACGTTACAGGTTATAGACACAGAAAGGGCTGGAGAAACTCAGCAGGTCTGTGCACAGAGAGAGAGAGAAACAGGGTTAACGTTACAGGTGAAAGACACAGAAAGGGCTGGAGAAACTCAGCAGGT
>NW_025153793.1:0-1417 GCF_004010195.1 Chiloscyllium plagiosum | reverse complement strand
CTCTTTTATTTTCCATAATACAGGAGGAAGCAGAGACGCTGCTCGAACTCCCTTATTTTCGAAAATGCAGGAGGAAGCAGTGACGCTGCTCCAGCTTCTTTATTTTCCATAATACAGGTGGAAGCAGAGACGCTGCTCCAGCTCCTTTATTTACTATAATACAGGACGAAACAGAGACGCTGCTCCAGCTCCTTTATTTTCTATAATACAGGAGGAAGCAGGGACGCTGCTCCAGCTCCTTTATTTTCTTAAATACAGGAGGAACAGAGACGCTGCTCGAACTCCCTTATTTTCTATAATGCAGGACGAAGCAGAGACGCTGCCCTATACCCTTTATTTTCCATAATATAGGACGAAGCAGAGACGCTGCTCCATCTCCTTTATTTTCTATAATACTGGAGGAAGCAGTGACGCTGCTCCAGCTCCTTTATTTTCTATAATGCAGGAGGAAGCAGAGACGCTGCTCCAGCCCCTTTATTTTCCATAATATAGGAGGAAGCAGAGACGCTGCTCCATCTCCTTTATTTTCAATAATACTGGAGGAAGCAGAGACGCTGCTCCAGCCCCTTTATTTTCCATAATATAGGAGGAAGCAGTGACGCTGCTCCAGCTCCTTTATTTTCTATAATACAGGAGGAAATGTAGACGCTGCTCCAGCTCCTTTATTTTCTGTAATACAGGAGGAAGCAGCGACGCTGTTCCAGCTCCTTTTTTTTCTATAATACAGGAGGAAATGTATACGCTGCACCAGCTCCTTTATTTTCTAAAATACAGGAGGAAGGAGTGACACTGATCCAGCTCCCATAACATTCTATAATATAGCAGGAAGCAGCGACGCTGCTCCAGCTCCTTTATTTTCCATAATACAGGAGGAAGCAGGGACGCTGCTCGAACTCCTTTATTTTCTATAATGCAGGCGGAAGTAGAGACGCTGCTCCAGCTCCTTTATTTTCGATAATACAGGGGGAACCAGTGACGCTGCTCCAGCTTCTTTATTTTCCATAATACAGAAGGAAGCAGAGACGCTGCTCCAGCTCCTTTATTTACTATAATACAGCACGAAACAGAGACGCTGCTCCAGCTCCTTTATTTTCTATAATACAGGAGGAACAGAGACGCTGCTCGAACTCCCTTATTTTCTATAATGCAGGAGGAAGCAGAGACGCTGCTCCAGCCCCTTTATTTTCAATAATACTGGAGGAAGCAGTGATGCTGCTCCAGCTCCTTTATTTTCTACAATACAGTAGCAGGCAGAGACGCTGCTCCAGCTCCTTTATTTTCTATAATACAGGAGGAAGCAGAGAAGCTACTCCAGCGCCTTTATTTTCTGTCATACAGGACGAGGCAGTGTCGGTGCTCCAGCACCTTAATTTTCTCAAATACCTGAGAAAGCAGAGACGCTGCTCCAGCTCCTTTA
>NW_025153792.1:0-1417 GCF_004010195.1 Chiloscyllium plagiosum | reverse complement strand
TGTGGCACTCTCTGACACACGCTGAGACACACTCGCTGGCACATTCTCCAATACTCTGCGACACTCTCTGAGACAGACTGATAAACTTTCTGACTCTCTCTGACTCTAAGACACACTGTGACACTCACTGAGACACACTTTGATTCTCTCTGAGGCACACTGTGACAATCTCAGACAGACTGTGACACACTGAAATACACCATGAGTGACTGTCACAGACTGTGACCCTCTCTGAAACACACTGTTACACTCTCTGAGAGACTGTGACACACTCGCCGCTCTCTGAGACACTCTGTGCCACACATTGACTCTCTCTGACACTCTCTGAGGCATAGTATGACATACTGTCATACTCTCTGAGACACACTGTGACACTCTCTGACTCTCTCTGAAACTCTCTTCGACACACTGTCACACTCTCTGATTCTCTCTGACACTCTCTTAGACACAATGAGACTCTCTCTGATCCTATCTGACGCTCTCTGAGATACACTGTGACACTCTCTGACACAGGCTGAGACACACTGTGACACTCTCTGACACTCTCCAACACACTGTGACGCTCTCTGAGACACACTGTGACACTCTCTAACACTCTCTGTGACATACTGCTACACTTTCTAGCTCATCTGAAACACACTGTGACACTCTCTGAGACAGACTGTGACACTCTCTGACACTCTCTGAGGCATACTGTAACACTCTCTGACAGACTGTGACACGCTGAAACACTATTTGACTCTCTCTGGAATTCTGAAACACACACTGACTCTCTCTGACACACTCTGAGGCACGGTATGACTTACTGTGACACTCTCTGAAACACACTGTGACACACGCTGACAGATTGTGACACTTTCTGACTCTCCCTGAATCTCTGAGACAGACTGTGACACTCTCTGACTCTCTCTGAAACTCTCTGTGGCACTCTCTGACACAGGCTGAGACACACTCTCTGGCACATTCTCCAACACTCTGCGACACTCTCTGAGACAGACTGATAAACTTTCTGACTCTCTCTGACTCTAAGACACACTGTGACACTCATTGAGACACACTTTGATTCTCTCTGAGGCACACTGTAACAATCTCAGACAGACTGTGACACACTGAAATACACCATGAGTGACTGTGACAGACTGTGACACTCTCTGAGACACTGTGACACTCGCTGACATTCTCTGAAATACACTGTGACACTTTGACTCTCTCTGAAACTCTCTGTGGCATTCTCACACACACGCTGAGACACACTGTGACACTCTCTGGCACTTTCTCCAACACACTGTGACACTCTCTGATCCTATCTGACACTCCCTGAGTCAAACTGTGACACTTTCTGACTCTCTCTGACAATCTGAGACACACTGTGACACTCTCTGAGGTGCACTGCGACACTCTCTGACAGACTGCGATA
>NW_025153791.1:0-1417 GCF_004010195.1 Chiloscyllium plagiosum | reverse complement strand
CCCAGGGTCTTATTCCCAGGATATGAGAGTCCATATCATGGGGGCACAGGCTTCAGGTGTGAGGGAAAAGATTTAAAAGGAATCTAAGGGGCAATGTTTTCCAGCTGAACATGATACGTTTATGGAATGAGCTGCCAGAGGAAGTGTGGAGGCTGGTACAATTACCCAATTATGCCTTTGAGATGTTGTATGTGATTAGCAAACGTTTAGAAGGATATAGGCCAAGTGCTGGCATATGGGATGAGATTAATTTAGGATATCTGGTCAGCATGGACAAGTTGGATCGAAGGGTCTGTTTCTCTGCTGTACATCTTTATGGCACTAATAAAATTAAGATGGGTTTCTCTTTTATGGAGAGTTAGCAGAAGGTCAGATAATTCTCCTTGGAGCTGAGGTTAGGCAGTGATTTCGATCAGGAACAAATTTGTTTCCGGAATATTTAATTTACAGAGAGACAGAGGGAGAAATTATTAACGTCACAATTTTTAGTAACTACCTTCAAGTAACTGGCAAATAATGCAGGTTAAAAATGTGAAGATTATTTTACTCACTAAGTTCTGAGCATCTGGAACAGTTTGACCGAGAGCTGGATGCAGATTCAGTAGTTATTGTCAAAACAAATTTGGAATTTAACTTTTTTAAGGAAGGATTTGGAGGGCTACAGACAAATGGGAGGGTAGACTGGCACCATCTCCAGAGGGGGAAAGTACAGCCCCAATGGGCTGAATAGCCCCAAACCCCTGTGCTCTGTGTTACTGCCCCATTCACTGTGAATGCTGAAGCTCATCCCAGGGCAGAGTCATAGAGACCGACAGCATGGAATTAGATCCTTTGGTCGAACTGGTCCATGCCGACCAGATATCCCAACCTAATCTAGTCCCATTTGCCAACACTTGGCACATATCCCTCTACACCCTTACTATTCACATACCCATCCAGATGCCAAATGGTGTAATTGTACCAGCCTCCACCACTTCCCTGAACAGAAGATTCCATACACGCACCAATCTCAGTGTGAAAAAAGTTGCCTTTTAAATCTTTCCCCTCTCACCTTAAACCTACACCCTCTCGTTCTAGACTCCCCCACCCCAGGGAAAAGACCTTGTCTATTTATCCCATCCATACTCCTCATGATTTTATAAAGCTCTATGAGGTCACCCCTCAGCATCCGATGCTCATGGGAGGAACCCACTCATGTCAAAATGGGGCCCGGGTGATTGACAGCTGCTTCAGACCAATAGGAGAATTGGCATGATCCTCCAGCCAATGGGAGTGAATTGGGGTGGGTCCAGCAGGCCAACACGTGGCCATGAGCTGTGCAGACGCAGTGTCACGGTGAGGGGGGACCTAGTGAGTGTGAAGGTAGTGGGAGAGACTGTAAAGTCTGGGGAAGAAATGGAGCTATTGTGGACTGGGA
>NW_025153790.1:0-1417 GCF_004010195.1 Chiloscyllium plagiosum | reverse complement strand
TGTGCTGTTTACTATGATTGATCTTACCGGCTGCAGGACTTACTGAAGGCTCCAGATCTCCATTACCATCTCTCTCTGGCTGACCAAGCATCTTCAATGTGATGATGGATGAGACAGGAGTTAGAAACATCCTGATTACCTGAATGAGAGAGAAATAGAGAGAATGGGAAATTAGACTGATGCAGTGAGGATAACTCATGTCGAGTAGCACTATGTCCAGCAGAGATCACAAAAATCCCAGTCTCCATCCCTGGTCCGTACTGTTGCGGATTGGAGGATTCTTTTGGCTCCGGATCCGGAGTAGCTGTAAGAGTGAGAGACGCTGACAGGAGCAGCAATTAGACCCACACAGTGAGGGGTACCAAATGGAGAGAGACTGAGTGATATCACCAGAGATTTCAGGATCAAACCATAGTGTCTGAAGAAGTGGGTCTGATGCAGTGGGCACTGCTACCAGTACTCAGGGAGGAGTCAGCTATTTTATTGAGATGGTTCAGTGCTGGGACCAGTGTGTGTCCTGGGCAATCATATGACCAGGACAATATAGACTGCTTTAAACTGACACAGACAAGGAGGGACAGGGCTCAGCTGAAAGGAAATTCCCAATTCCATAGAGAAATGTTCAAATATTGAAACATGGGGCTGAGGCTGAGGAAAAACAGAAAGAAACAGGAAGAGACTAAGTTTAACTAAAACTATACATCAGCAGATAGGTTTGTGACAGGAATTTGTGATTTCAAAAGTAAATTACTATTTCGTAATTTGAATGCACGAAGCATTTGTAATAAGGGATATGCTCGTGTGACTGTGATTTCTATCTAATCACCATCAGGGAGACGTGGTCTCAGGGGTGAACAAAAGGTGGGGCATTAATATTCACGGCTCCACAACATTGTGGAAAGTCAGGCAGAGTGGGAAGGAGAATGGGGAACTCTCATCGTTAGGGATAACAATGGGATTATATGTGGCCTCACACTATCAAACATTAGGAAACCAAATTCTGGGTAATAAGAGTCAGAACACAGAAGGTGAAGGGCAGTGTTAAGGCCCCATTACAGCATTACATTGTGAGGCATGGCATTGGACAGGGAATTATTCGAATTTGTAACAAAGACAGTAGGACAACTGAAAGGGGATTCAACTTCCCTATCTCACCATCTCATTGGCGGTGGGTCACAAACGAAGCTGACTCTCTCCCACTCTCAGGGGAGTCTGTGTGTTGCTGTACAGGCCGATGTGGCCTTCCACACTTGGGGCAGAAGGTGGCTGTGGGATGGGGGTGGGTAGGACGTTGGTGTGACAGCGCGCTCCTTGTGCTGTTTTCTCCTGGATTCCCCGTTTTCCCCACATCAAGTGTCCAGCTGCTCGATGCCGTCCCAATACTCCTCCCCCACTTTGGACGGTCTTGGCTCAGTAA
>NW_025153789.1:0-1417 GCF_004010195.1 Chiloscyllium plagiosum | reverse complement strand
ATTAAAATCAGGGGATTCAGCATGTAGGGGAAAAAAATTAGAAGGGCAAAGAAGGACCATGAAATATGTTTGGCAGATAAGATCAAGGAAATGCTAAGGAATTTTATAAGTACATTATGAGTAAAAGAATTACCAGGGAAAGAATGTGGCCTATTAGAGACCAAAGGTGCAATCTGTGTATGGAGCCAGAGGATGTAAGTCATATCTTAAAATGACAATTTAATGTGTATTACAAAAGAGAAAGACATTGTAACCAGGATTTGAATTGGGATGGTGAATTTCTAAAATGTGTCAAGATTAATAAGGAGATGATGTGAAATGTTTTAGTGAGCACAAAGGTGCATAAATCCCTTGGGCTTGATAAGATGTAGCCCAGGTTGGAGGAAAGCTAATATGATTCCTTTGTTCAAAAGGGCAGCAGGGGTACACTTCAATTACAGATTACTCAGTCAGATGTTAGAGATTGAGAAGTTATTGGAAAAAATTACTGAGTAACAGGATTTATCAGTAGTTGAAAAAGCAGGGATTGATCACGGACAGTCAGTTTGGATTTGTTAAAGGGAGATCCCGTCTAACTAATTTAGTTGAGTTGTATTTTGAAAAAAGTGTCTAAATATATTGATGAGGGTAGTGCAATTGATACATGGATGTCAGTGAAGCCTTTGACAATGTCCTATATGGATTGCTGGTCTAAAAAAGTAATAGCCCATGGGATCCTAGGCAAGTTGGTGAACGGGATCCAAAATTGGCTTACAAGCAGTAAGCAAAGGTGATGGTGGAGGGTTGTTTCTGTGATTGGAAACCTGTGACCAGCAGTCTACACAGGGAGTGGTGCTGTTTGTTAAGTACATTGACAACTTGGATGTGAATGTAGAAGATATAACTCACATAATGGCTTGAAAATTGGCAGTGTTCTTGATAGTTTCAGGCCACGGTCTGATATTGATGAGCTGGTAAATTGGACAGGGCAATGCCAGATGGAATCTAATGCTGATAAATGTAAAGTAATGCATTTTGGGAGATCTAATAAGGGAAAGGTATACACAAGGAGAAAGTGAGGTCTGCAGATGCTGGAGATCAAAGTTGAAACTTTATTGCTGGAACAGCACAGCAGGTCAGGCAGCATCCAGGGAACAGGAGATTCGATGTTTCGGGCATAGATTCCTGAAGAAGGGCCTGACCTGCTTGCTGAAGATGCTGCCTGACCTGCTTGCTGAAGATGCTGCCTGACCTGCTGTGCTGTTCCAGCAATAACGTTTCAAAGGTATACACAACAAATGATAGGCACCCAGGAAGTATTGAGGAACAAAGTAACCTTGATCTGTGAAGGTGTCAGCATAGGTAGATCAGATGAAGGAGGCGGCATACAGGAGGCTTGCCTTTATTTTTTTTTTATTTCAAAAATATACTTTATTCA
>NW_025153788.1:0-1417 GCF_004010195.1 Chiloscyllium plagiosum | reverse complement strand
CATAATACCCCAAATGCTCTTTCAACAAAACACGACCATTAAGTAAGGTATATTTACTGTGGTACTTCAAGTATTTTGCATGAAAGACCAGATATCATTTCCAGTTATAATTACTTACTGTCCCATCTGAATTCTGTTAGTGACTTATAACTAAGGACATCCAGGTCCATGTCAACAACAGAACTTCCCAGCCTCTCACCATTTAATAAACGTAAATGAGAATCATTTTATTTGTTGTTCCCACCTGAATCATGTTATGTCCTGCGAACAGCTATTGCCCAAGCACTGATGCTTCTGAAACCCCACAAGCCTTCCACCCAGAGAAAAACACTACTCTCATCATTTTGCCCATTATCCAATTTTTGATCCATTCTGTGTGTTCCACCCCTACCTACCCATGGACTCTAACATTCCCCGCTCATCACTATTTAACCGTGTCAAATGTTTTCTGAAAATTCAATTCCTCTACCCGCACTGGTTGCCAATTTTCGATGTCACAACGGACAATCTCCATAAACTGCAGCAAGTTTATCAAAGATCATTTCCCTTTCCTGAATCATGGCTGACTCTACCAAATCATATCATTATTTTCCAAATGTCTAGTTGTCACATTCCTTATAAAAGGTTGCAATATTTTTCTCACAGCTGACATCAAGCTATTTAGTTATCTCTTTGCCCTCTCCGTCTTGTTTTAAATGTTTAGGTTTATAATAGCTGTTTTCCAGTCCGCAGGATCCTTTCGATAATCTAACCAGTTTTGATGAATAGTCAGTAGTTCTTTCAATGGCTCTGTTCCCACCTCTTCAATACTCGGGGATGTAGCTAATCGGTTGCAGCAAAATACCAATATTCAATTCGATTAGGTATTCTAAAACATACTCTTCATTAATTCTAATTTCGTGCAGCCCCTCGTTTTCACCAGGGACCCTGTTCCCTACTATTTCTGGAAGTTAGTTTCTGCACCTTTTTCTGTTGAGACAGAACCAATGTATTCCTCTCAGCAGGCAGGTGGCTTCTATCAGCTAGTGATATATCGGAGGACTGCACTCCAGTTATGTTATCCACTCGTGCCTGGAAAGTTCCAGACTCAATCCAATCCACTTCATTGTGATGGATATGTCATCCACTCTTGCCTGGAAATTTCCAGAAACACTCTAGTTCACTTCATGGTGAGTGTCAGCAAAGTCCTGGTGTGAGTTTGAAGGAGGCGACACAGCGCAGTCGCCACCTCATTTTTTTAAAGACGCTGGTTTCACATTTTACACTTGGAATGGGTCCAACTTAGACACATGTTCTTGGAATTTCCTGGTAGGATCATGCAGTGCCCTGCCCCTCCTTGTGTACGGAACTTCTCTTCTGTGTAACCTCGACTCCAGTTGTTTAACATGGACCCAGAATACTCTGTAAATGCAGTGCT